>NW_004524751.1:4725830-4727360 GCF_000260255.1 Octodon degus
GTAATTTAAATGTAATTTATGTTCTATTTTTAAAAAATGTTCTGTGTTTTATGTGCTCTTGAGAAAAATATATATTCTTTTTTTGCATGAAACATTTTGCAGATATCTGTTGAATCTATTCAGTGCTGTAGTTTATTTATTCAACGGTACCATTTATTTATTCAATGGTAGTTCTTCTGTCATCTTTTTCAGCTTAACTTCTCTAATTATAAGAGTAGATAATTAATGTCTTCCAAACTATTGTCTTGGTTTCTGTCAGCCATTTTACATGTAGTGTGTTTTGTTGTATGAAATTGGGTATGTTGACATTTGTTAGCATTACCACTTCCTGCAAAATTATTTCTTTTATCAGTATGTAGAGGCTGTTTTTGTCTCTTCAGATGAGCTTTGTCTTAAAGTCTGTAGGCTCAGAGAATAAGGCAATCACTATTTCTTGCTTTCAGACTGAACACATGTACTACATTCTGATTACAGTTACCAGTGATTTTCGTGTTAACATCAGATTGTTCAATGCTAACTCTAATGTATTTGATTATGATGTATATACATTCTTGTTAATTCATGAGAAAAGTCTTAACACTATCCAATTTAAATCACATTTTAGTTTTATTTTTTACAACTGTTAAGTTTGAGCCAGCCAAATAGCTCGGAGGGTTAAAGCACTTGCAAGTCGGTGCAGGGGATGGGACTTAGATCCCTGGACCTGCTGTGCCAGCCCTGCCCCCAGGATGCACTGAGATGGCAAAGGAGAGTGGAGGCTGTAAACAGGTGGATCACTGAGTCCAATCTAGAAGTGAGACCTTGAGCACCCTGTACACCATTCTCTGAAGTACAAAACAACAACAACTGTTAAGTTTATTTCTCTAATGCAATAATAAACAAAGCACTGACTGTGACATATAAAGAAATATGTTCATTATAATGAAGGACATTTCATGTACTTATTTAATTTTCAACAATTAATGAGACAAATTTATCCTTAAAGTATTTTATGTGTTCTGAAAAAATTAAACCTATTTCAAAGATTAGGAAATTAAAAACTGGAATTGAGAGTTATTATACAATTAGGATTCAGATGAGAAGCTATTACAATACATAGTTCAAAAAATAAAGTTATGATATGAGTGTCTCTTTGTTTCATATTCCAAAATGGAGGAATGGTATAATACTATTGAAAGAAATATATTGAAGAATAAATCACTATTTATCTGCTTTGGTTTTATTTCTTATATAAACTAATCCATATTTTATATTCTTTCACACGCACTCTGTAAAATGACTATTCATGATTTACATTTCTGTACCATAGTCAATGCAAAAAACTGTTCAACTTTGGTATTTGTGATGAAATGTCAAAAACAAATTTTTATTACCTCTGATATTCCAAGTGTTAACAAAGATATACATGTGTTAAACCATAAAAGAAAAAATATCTAGGCCTCCCCCACCCAACCCGCTGAGTAGGAATTTCTGCCACGTTCTGGGAACCCCCAGACCCAGTCCTAGCCCAGGTCCGGTGAGTGTGTAGGA
>NW_004524751.1:4734263-4758997 GCF_000260255.1 Octodon degus
TCAGTCTACAGTATCTAGAATGTTTTTTTCTATAAAAAGTATAATAAATGTAATTTGCAAACAGTGTTTACTAGAGAAAACATTATGTTGTTTTCTAATAATAAGGCAGCTATCATATCACTACCAAACAAAGTCCACTAATTTGAAAGAAAATAAAAGCACAGAATATTGGTTATAAATCAAGCTATGTAATTTTCAAGAAACATGAAAATGTCAAGTTCACTTGTCATGACCCTCAAAATGGTAAAGCTCAGTTCATTCATGTCTGATATATTTAGTAGAACGGAGATCCAGGCAGCAAAAGGCAATTATTTCTCTACAGTCCATATTGATTTTATACCCTAGGTTGTTTAGTGGGTGGTCCATGCATACCTACAGAATTTCTTATTATCTGAGACTTACCTGTAGCAGAGAAGAGAGAAACCAAAGTATCAAAGTAAAGTGTCTCTGAATAGTTCCTAAAAAGATAGCGAAATGGAAGTGTCTTTCTTTCCAAAAGGACCAATTAGAAATCAGCACAATAAAATACCTAAGTAAATAATGATAATTTCCAAAAATACAAGCCTTTTTGGTGCCATCGGAAGACAGGTTATTTTTCCATTAGCTTACCTGGAATAGTTCTCTTTAATCATAATATATGTGTTGATCTATGGCACTAAATGTGTAAAATACACAGGATGATAAACTGAGTGAGAACAATGTAGGTATATACATAAATATTTCACATTTATACATAAAAAAGAAAAAAATGTTGAAGTCTATCATTAGCTGATCTTATGACTTGGAATAAATTTATCATTATCTCTTTAAATCATAGAATGGTCTACTTTGCTAAACACAGTTCAGAAAACTAACACAAACAATAAAAACAAATGCAGAATCATGAGAAATGATCTATTCTACCTATTCTCCCCATAGGACTTTACAGATGATGTAAATGAAACTCAGTTTACAATATTTCAGAGTAATAAAAGAGCATTTTAGAACCAGTTCATCTAGTTCCATGATACTGCAGTGGCACGGAGGTATTTATCAGTGTGTGCATGGGAAGGTCAGTGTGTGCATGCAAGTGTGATGGATACATGTGTGCTTTTACACCCAGGTTCATATGGGAGAGAAATAGACAAAAACGTATTTCACAAATCAAAAAAAATGAGTTTTGTAAGTATAGATCTTCTTTTTCAATTGCCTATTGACTCCTAGAAGGCAGAATTCATTCTAAATGTTTTTAGTACACTTCATTTAGCTTTCTTCTTATATAAAAGAAATAAATATAGTGAAAAAAATGAAAGGAGAGGGAATTGACGAATATATGAATCTTTTGTGGAAACACAATATTAATTATCATTATAATGAATGCCTGTTTTATGCCCTATACGTGATCTTCACTGGAACTCTATAAACACAGAAAACACTTGGACAAGATAGTGGCAAAACATCACTTTTCTCTCTCTAAGGCAGTGTGTGCAGAGGTTAGCAGTAGTAGTCATGACAGACTGCTTGGAACCTTTTAGCTCGTACACTGACATATCACGTTTCAGTCACCTAAGCTTAGTGGATTCCAGTATTTTCATCAGTAAAATAGGTATAGATATAACATTCAGCTCAAAATTTATTTTTAGCACACTGATTTTAACACAAGAAGGCAATTAAAATTCCTAGTACTTAAGATTCTTGTTTTAAAATTGTCTGAGTAGGGCCCGTCAGATAGCTCAGCAGATTAAAGTACCTGCTTAGGCAAAGTGGAGGAACTGGGGTTCAATCCCAGGTGTTGCATTCCAGCCCCAGCCTTGGGGCATGCTGAGATGGCAACTGCGACTGGATGTGATGGCACATACCTGTAATCCCAGCACTTGGGAATCTGAACACAGGAGGATCACTGCGAGTCTCATCTGCATAGGAAGACCCTGTAGACCCTGTACTAACTATGTAAAAAAGAAAAAAAAACTGAGTAAATAAAATTGCAAACATTTTGTTCTCAAAAGGTACACATAAATTACACCTAAAACACATTGTGTAGTGTAAAAGAGAATGAACTCAATGACATGGAAATATGGCTCCTTTCCTCATATCAAAGAAGCAAAAACTCTGGCACAATATATAAAATTAAATGTTTCTTTCAATTATTCACTACAATTATTAATTAATAAAAATAGAATTTCGCTCAAGATGAAAAATTACATATCATTAAAACTTTCTTTTGGGGAAGCAAAAATGATTAATTTTAATATGTGCATCTTTGTATTAATTCACATTCAGGGCCAGGCACATAGACCAGCAGAAAAGCACCAACCTGGCAAGTGCAAGGACATGAGCTCAATTCCGAGTATTAAAAATAAAAAAAAATAATAATATTCAGAGAGTGCATCATAGTTACTATCCTATATTGAATCACTAATTGAATTTAGTAGTCCTATCAGAGAAGTGATACAATGAAGTTTGGCAATTAATTAAAAAAATTCACAGAAAGAAAAAAGATTAGCTGTGTTTTGTGCATATGTTTAAAGAATATCTGATGAGTTCAAATTTGTAATTCATATCTTTTAGTTAACATCTTATGGGAAATATATAAATTTAAATATTTAAATATACGAACACATATTTAAAGAAGGCTTCCGTTTCCACATTTATTCTAAACTCTATGAACATTAAAACTATTTTTAAAAATAACTAGTTTATGTTATAGCTATAATTTTTATAAGTATGTCCTTTTTTATTAAAGAAATGCAGATATAAATGATTCAACATTACTGGATGCTCTTGGAACATGAATTTCCCTTAAGAATTCTAAAATGTGGTCTTGTTAGTCATTATAAAAGGAATTGAAAAAATAAATTCTGTCAACCAAAACTAGCCTGAATACCAGGTAATTAAAAACAAAGGATTAGAAGATAAAGATGCTTATTGTCTACATTTCTATCCACTAGGAGTACTACCAAGAAATATGACAAGAAAAATAAATTAAAAGCCATCCAACCAGGAAAGAAAAAAAAATCTTGATCTTTATTATTTGCATGAAAAAGTGTAAGAGAATCATAAACTTAGCAAATAATGGATTCAATATATTTGAAAAATGTACAAACAGTGTAAAAATTTGATTGGACTGGGGAGATAGCATGGCAGTCTAAGCACCTGCCTGGCAAGACAAGATCCTGTGTGTAATACTGACACTGTACGCCATGCAGGTCCTGGGACTGGGTGTGGCTGGCACACATATACAATCCCAGTACTAAGGGAGACTGAGGCAGGAGGATCGCTGTGAATCTGAATTGTGTAGCAAAACCCTGTATCCAAAAAATAAAAACAAAAAAGTTAGTACTGCTGCTATTGATTAACAGTGTGCTTTCCTAAAATGGTAAGTTATGCCACTTACGAAATCACCAAAGAAACTTAGAAATATCTTTTATCTATAAGCTGAAAGAACCCTACACTGAATACAATAAAACACTGATGAAATAATTGCAAAAAGACATAAATAAGTTGAAAGAGGATATTCACCAACATCGGTCAATCTGAAGATATTACAGTAAGTGAAATTAAGCATAATAATAATATAATACTATAATATCGCACTTATATTTGGAATCTAAAATGTCAATTTTATAGAAAAACAGAATGATGATTACTAAAGGCTATGGCACTTGAAGAGATAGAGGGGAATAGAAAGATGCTCATCAACTATAGTTACAGTTAGATAAAAAGAACAAATTCAGTATAAGCATTGTGACATAGGGTATCTATATTTAAGGACACTGTATTATATTCCTGAGAAATGAAAATAGAGTATATATTAAACTTTGTTACCACATTAGCATGAAAGAGCTAATGGTAGTTAGCTAGACTTCATCATTGTACATTGATAGTTTAAAGTCATAAGTTATATGTGATGAAAATACAATTTTATATATTGATTTAAAAATAAAAATGTGATGAGAAAATTCAAAAGTAAAAACAAGGTATTTAGAATTCTTTCAATTTAAATGAGTCTGAATTAATTATAATTGTTATGGGCTAATTATTTTTAGTAATAAAATTTTATATGGTAAAATAAAACAAGGTAAAATTTCCTCCAAGGAATGGGAACAAGAGGGGAAAACAGATAGACCAAAAATGACTTTGTTTGATTCATTCTGGTAGAATATCTTACCTAGAAATTAAAGAATTTAACTTTCACTGATACCTTTCCAATGAATGTAGGTTTTCTCTGTCACTTGTATCAAAAGCTAAGTAAAGGTTGTGGACAATGATCATTTTCATACCAGAAAGAGATTACACATCCCAAAGCGCCCACATCTGAATTTCCATGTTATTTTTATACCATTTCAGCCCACTCTTTCCCATAACACAGCAAACCTGAACATCTTATTAATATCTGCTTGAAATTTTAGAAGTATAACAGGTTTCAAATGCTGAGGACAGAACGATTGTTCTGTGTTAAAGTTTTAGGACTCCAAGGACAAATTTTTTGTTCATTTAACTGTTAATTTGGAAGTCACTAAGAGGCAGGCATTTTATCCCCCATGAAAATAAACTATGAAAATTCTTCTTGCATTATAATTTTTAAGTCAATTTCATCTACAATATTCTGTTTCAATGTTTCAAGGAAATTTAAGGCCAATTTTGTAAAAGTTGCAATATCAGATTTAAAAATGATTACCAATTTCTGTACATGTAGATTAATGACAAATAATTAAAATTATATTCTTGATAATAAATTCATCCATATGGATAAAAAGAAAACCACAAGGGTGAAATTTTATGGTTTTGAATTCCATGAGGACTTTAGAAATTTAAACTTAAAGCGTCAGGCAATCAGGTATGATGACATGGTTGACGTACTTCTTTAGTGTGCAGCCTTTATCCATTGATTCTATTTTGAGTTCTGACACCTTCTGAAGACTTGTGAAGATGGTTTTTGTGGCTGTCATTCCCAAAACCCTGAAGGAACTTAATGCTAAGCTCAAAAAGTTATATTAAAATACAGAAAAAAAGAAATGATTGTTAGCATTTACGGGTTACTGGAAATAGTTATTATTAGGAGAGTGTGGTCAGAAACTTGTACTTTTATGAAGTTTTACAGAAAGATGATTTTATCTCTGTTCTCTCAAAGTGCCCCAATTTTGCAAGTTTTCCTACAGAACAAGCTTTCTTTTCACTCACACTCTGTCTTATTCACCGTATTAGTTTTTATTATAATTTTCTTTTATTTTGAAGAGTAAAAACAAAAGCAAGAAAAACAAAAACAAAGGCCGAATTGGGATAACATAAACAATATGTAAATTACAGATTTTCAAAACAAGAATAGCTGATTAACAAAGAATGATATATTATCTATTTTTATCATCAAATCTGTTGCTCAGACTATCCTATATAGTTATGCAAGATGGGACATATGATTGAATATTATCATATGCTTTCAAAAAATCTTAAATTTTGTTCTCTCTTTTTATTATCTTTTTCCAGAAAAATTACTTTAAATGCAATATAACAATAATTGCTATGATATTAAAAATAGTATAAATTTAGAAGACCTAGATAACAGTTATTTAAAGCATAGCTTTTGTATTACACATTGCTGTATCAATGTAGTGGCTTAGATCACAGTTATCTGCATACAGAGTTAGTGAAGGCGACAATTTTACAAATTAACTGCTATTTTCATAAAACTGATGGAAATTCTTAGTACAATCACCTCATCCATCTTGTGTATATGCTTGCATGGTTTTTCCCCTATCACTTTTCCTATCTTTTCTCCTTTCTCTCCTATTCATTGTTTAATCCTTAAGTTCTGTTTCTTTCTGTTTTACCGTATTTTTTATACTTTCAGTTTTTATTTCTTCCTTTGGGTTCTTACACTAGGTAGACAAAAGAATATTTACACATGTGTGTCTGGTTTATTGCACTTATGAGTATAACCTCAAAGGTGAAATCTCCTAAGTTGCATCCACTTACCTACAAAGTCTTCTAATTTGTCTTTGTAGAGTAATATTCTTTATGAGTAATACTTCGTTGTATAAAAATTACCACCTTTTTCATCAATTTCTCAGGTGAGAAATTTTGGTTGCTGCCATGATTTGGCTATGACAAATTGTGTTGCTATAAACATAAGTTTACATATGTCATTAAGATATGGTGTTTTCATTTCTTTTGTGAAAATTCCCAGAAGAGGAACAACTGAATTGAATGAGTCTTAGTTTTTTGAGGAGTCTCCACACTGATTTCTATAATGGTTGTGTGAGTCTACATTCCCAGAAACAATGAAGAAGGGTTGTTTTTTCACTATAGCCCCTGCAGCATTTGTTGTGAGTTGGTCTCTTTATGATAGCCATTCTTTCTGGGGTGAGACAGTATTCCAATATTTTATTTTATGAACAGAATATATTTCCTTTGGGGAAAGAAAGATCCTGTACAAAAGGACAGGAGGGGGCCCCTGAGCAGGTGGTCCCTGGGAAGCTGTCTCTTACAGGGACATTTATAGAGAAAAACCATGTGGTGAGGCTGGTCTAAAGTGGTGGAGAACATGGGAACTCACTTAGGTGGGACAAAACCATGATCAACCAATACTCACATAAAATTGATTAAGTCTAGTATCAAATGAGAAAGCTAATCACATAGCAAGCAGACATAAATATAGGATAGGGTCCCTTCCTGTTAGGGCTTGGGTTAGTATCTCATATAGGCTCTTTCAAGGTGATTGTTACCCATTTAGAACATTAATCCCTGATGCCCATCCCTAGGAAGGTATATAGCTGTATTTGTTACCTCTTGTTTTGAGTTCTAGCCCATATGTGAGTGTCTGTGTCTTCAAAGTTTCAAAGTCACCTTGTCTTCTGTATTGTCTCCTTGAGGGCCTGGCCCTGTCTAACTGCCTAGAATATTTCTATCTAATTCAATTGCCTACAACATTCCCCCCTTTGAAGAAATAAGCTGAACTTCCATGAGGGAAACATGGATAATGAACACTCTGGCTTCTTCAGGCTTAAAGGGGGCATAGTTGTTGACCAGCAGTCAGAGATACTCTCCAGAAGTTCTATCTAAAGGCACTCAGTAGACACAATTCATTTTTATCTTGGGTAGACAGAATAGCTTTGATAGTAGAGAGGATACAGAATGGAATTATAGAAAGAAAATGAGAATAGTGGTACTATCAGCCTATATAGGAATGAAGGTCAGTCAGGAAACAGGGAAAAAGTTAATTTTTCCCTGGATGCAGACAGAAAGAAGGGAAATTTCAAGCAAAAAACTTCCAAGGCTGCTAAAGAATGGAAAAAAGAAAGTGCTTATGATGGAGAGAGGAAATTTCAGATTGAGGTGGTCATGGGTCTTCCCCTCTCAGCCTCAGGGAACATATGTTAACTGCTAATATAAGGAGAAAACCTGTTAAGCTAGATGCTCATGCAGATGTGTCACTAGTTACCCCACCAGTGACGCCACCTGCAAACTGGAAAGTACTCAGTGTTTTCCATAGATCCTGTAATTCATGTGTCCCTAGTAATAATTATTGGCCAGTTTGTTTGAGATAATACCCAATGGCTATTGAAGATTTAAAAAAAGGGAAAATTAAACTGCTCATTTAAAAAATCTCTACTAGTAGACCTACAAAATATTATGACTAGTCTTTTTATAATTACAAAGTTTAGAATATCATTACAATCCAGATCTTTCTGCTAATGTCTCAATAGCTTTTCAAAATATAAGATATCAAACCATTACTGTTGTTTGGTGAAAATCATTTGGACTGTATTCATAATTATCCTACTGATGTTATTTTTTGGTCCATGCATATTACACAGTTTATTTGGATTATCTCCTCCAGATTTAAAGCTATTCTGCGTATGCAAGATAAAAATCCCACAATGGTGTTTTAATTTGCATTTCTTGAATGGCTAGTGATGTGGAGCATTGTTCATGTATTTATTTGCCTCTTGTATTTCTTCTTCTGAGAAGTATATATTCATCTCAGATGTCCATTTTTGGATTTTGTCTTTAAATTTTGGGACTCCAAATATGTTCAGTTCTTTTTATATTCTAGATAGAAGACCTTTTTTGGTGGTTGTTGGTTAAGATATTTTTCCAAATTTATGAGTTGTCTTTTCACTCTGTTGGTAATTTCTTTTGACATGAAGAAATGTCTCAATATGAGGAGATCCCAGTTTTTTATTCTTTCAGGTATTTCCTGTGCAGTTCGGTTTATGCTCATGAAAAGTTTGCCTACCCCTATATCATCAAGATTTCCACCTACTTTGTCTTCCAAGAGATTTAGTGTTTCTGTTTTAATGTTCATATCTGTAATACATTTTGACTTTATTTTAGTGCAAAATAATGGACCTGGGTCTAGTTTTAGTTTTCAGATTGTGGAGAGTCACTTTGTCCAGTCCCATTTGTTAAAGAGGCCCTCTTCCTTCCAGGGAACAAGTTTCATAACTTTGTCAAAGATAAGGTGGTTGAGTGTGGTTGTACTTGTATCTGCATCTTCTCATCTGTTCTATTGATCCTTGGGTCTATTCTTTGCCAATATGATGCCATATTTATCAAGTCAGGGATTTTAATGCCTCCTTTGATCTTCTAGGTCATTTCTGCTTCCAAACAACTTTTAGAAAACATTTCTGTAGATCTGTAAGGTATGGCAGCAGTATTGTGACAGGGATTCCATTATATCTGTATAACAATTTTAGGAGGATGGATATTTTCACAATATTGATTCTTCCTATTCAGGAGCAAGGAATATCTTCCTATTTTCTGAAATCTTCTTCAATCTCTTTTTTCAGAGTATTGTAAGTTCCATTGAATAGATCTTCGACTTTTTTCTTAGATTAATTCCTAGATATTTAATTTTTGGTGAGTGATATTATAAAGGATTTTTTTCTAATTTCTCTGTCAGTGAGTTTGTTATTTGTGTAGAATGATGCTATTGATTTTGGGGTATTGACTTTGCGACATGCTATGCTACTGAATTTGTTTATTAGTTCTACCAGCTTCGTGGTGGAGTGTTTCTGTTCTTCCAAGTACAGGATCATGTCATCTGCAAATAATGACAGTCTAACTTCTTTACTTATTCTAATTTCTTTTGTCTATTTTCTCTGATGGCTCTAGCTAATGGTTGCAGATCTATATTGAATGGGAGTGGTCATAGAGGACATCCTTGTGTTGTACCTGGTTTAAGAGAAATGATTTCAGTTTTTCCCCATTTAGAATTAGATTGGCTGATGGATTGTCATAACTAGCTTTTATCATATTGAAGCAAAGGCCATCTATCCTAATGTTTTGTAGGGCTTTGATCATGAATAAGTATTGGAATTTGTCAAAAGACTTTTCTTTATTAATTATCATGTGTTTTTTTTTAATTTTGGCTCTATTGATACAGTGCATTACATTTATGGATTGCATATGTTGAGCCATCCTTGAATCCCTGGTTCAATCTTACCTGGTTGAATGGTACCTGGTCGTGGTGTGTAATCTATGATGATGATTTCCTGTATTCTATTTGCTAGAATTTTTTTTTCTATTCTAGGGAATGGTCTACAATGTGTTAAAGGTCGCACTACTAGATCAGACTCATAGTGATCCTCCTCTACACAGCCTCCCAAGAACTGGGATGATAGGCCCACACCACCATGCCCAGTCTTAATTATTGTCTCAGCACATTCTACAGGCTGGGCAAATATGGCAAGCCTGGGCATTGAACACTCGGACCCTGCACCTGGTAGCAGGCACTTTAACCTGTTGATCTATTTGGCCAGCCTCTATTTGCTCGGATTTTATTGAGGATTTTTGCAACTATGATCAGGAGAGAGATTGGCCTGTAGTTTTATTTTTTGTTTGAATCTTTCTTTGGATTTTGGTATCAGTATAATACTTTCCTGGGAGTACTGCCTCCTTTTCAATTTCATTTCAGAGTTTGAGGAGTATTGGAATATATCTTCTGTACATTTCTTCGTTGTTTTTTTTTTTTTTTTTTTTTTTTTTTTTTTTTTTTTTTTTTTTGCGGCGTGACTGGAGTTCAGACGTGTGCTCTTCCGATCCAAGTGCTTATTCTACTGAGCCATCTCCCTGGCCCAAGCTTCTGTACACTTTTTGTAGGATTCATCTGTGAATCCATCAGGATCTGGGCTTTTTTGTCTGTATTTTTTATTACATTTTCAATTTCATTGGCTGATACTGAGTTATGAAGAGTTCTTATATCTTCTTGATTCAGTTTTGGCAATTTGTACCCATCTAGGAATCTGTCCATTTCTTCTGTGACTTTGATTCTGTGAGGTAAAGATTTTCAAAGTAGCTATTGATAATCTTATGAAATTCCACTGGATCTGTAGTAATTTTGCACTTTTTGTTCCTTATTGCTTGAATTTGAATTTTTTCTTTCCTCTTTTTGATGAGTTTAGCTAGGGGCTTATAAATTTTATTTAATCTTTCAAAGAACCAGCTTTTTGTTTCATTAATTTTTTGTATTGTTTTCTTTGTCTCAGTTGCATTAATTTCAGCTCTAATCTTTGTGATTTCTTTCCATCTTTGGGCTTTGGGCTTAGTTTTCTTTTCTTTTTCTTGACACTTATTTGTTCCCATTCTGTTTTCCTAATGTGTGAGTTCACTGCTATAAATTTCCCTCTAAGAATTGCTTTTATTCCATCCCACAAGTTTCAATTAGCTGTACTTGAAATTCATTGTATTGTAGATACTGTTTAATTTCTTCTATAATTCCATCTGTAACCCAGTGGTTGGTGAGGAGGGCATTATTTAATTTTCATGTATTTATGTGGTTTTGTAGTTTCTTTTGTCACTTATTTCATTTCACTGCACTTTGGATAGATAAAATACATGGGATAATTTCAGTTTTCTTCCATATACTTAAGCATGGCTTATGGACTACTACATGGTCTATTTTAGAAAACATCCCATGTGAAGCTGAAAAGAACACTGTGTATTTCCACAAAGTCCAATTGTTCAAAAGTCTGGTTCAGTTCTGCACCCTCTTTGCTAATTTTTTTCTGCTTGACTGATCTTTTTGGGATAAGGGAGTGTTAAGTTCTCCTCTTAAGACTGTGGTATTGGATATTATATTTTTTCACTTCAATTAAGATTTGCTGTATGTAGTTGGGTGCTTCTGAATTTGGTGGATGCATATTTATGACTGTTACCTCTTCCTCTTGAATGATTCCCCTAACTAGTATGTATTCACCTTCTTTATATTGTTTGATGATTCTTGGATTGAAATTTGAGACTATGAATTTCTTTAAGAACTAAGTGTGTTTCTTATTTGGAGTATATTGTTGAATTTTGCTTCCTAATATGCACTTCCAGCCTCCTTCTTTTAATTGGTAAATTGAGTCTATTTACATTGATGATTATACCTGAGATGTATTGACTTATGTTTGACATATTATTCTCCTGCTGTTGGTTACTTGTTTTTCTCCTGTATTTAATTGTTTGCCCTATTTGGTGGGTTCTTTCCTTTCTCATTCCTGGAGTTGCGGTGATTTTGAACACTCTCCAGAATATCTTTTAGTAGTCTGTGTAAGGTTGCCTTTGTTGTCATGAATTTTTTAAATTGTTCTTTGTCACGGAAGTATTTCCCTTCTCCAATAAACTTGAAAGTGTTTTTCAGGGTATATCAGTGTGAGTTGGAATTTGTTTTCTTTCAAGACTTGAAGTAGTTTGCTCTCTATTCTCATGTTTTTGTTTTTGTTCTTGTTCTTCCTTTTCCTCTTCCTCCTCTTCTTCCTCCTCTTCCTCCTCTTCTGCTTCTTCCTCTTCTTCCTCCTCCTCTTCTTCTTCCTTCTTTATTTTTCATGGAACCAGGGATTGAACTCAGGCCCCTGTGCTTGCCAGGGAAGTGCTTATTACACTGAACCATGTCCCAGGCCCCAAACAGTGTTTTCTTTTTTGTTTGTTTGTTTGTTTTTGCAGTACTGGGGAGAAAACTCAGGACCCTGTAGTTGACAGGCAAGCACTTATTCTACTGAGCTATCGCCCCAGGCCCCAAAATTTGTATTAATTCATTTTTCTTTTCCTTTCTTTCTTTCTTGCTTTCTTGCTTGCTTGCTTGCTTTCTTGCTTTCTTGCTTTCTTGCTTTCTTGCTTTCTTGCTTTCTTGCTTTCTTGCTTGCTTTCTTTTTGTGTGTGTGTGTGTTACCTGGGATTGAACTCAGGACCCTGTGCTTTCCAAGCAAGTGCTTATTCTACTGAGCTATCTCCCTGGCCCTTCCCTGTTCTTCTTGAATTGAAGGTTTGTCAAGAGAAATCTGCCATTATTCTGATAGGTTTTAGTTAAATGCGATATGTTTCTATTCTCTAGTGACTTTTAGTTTACTGTTCTTATGCTGGATTTCTGGGATTGTGATTATTATATGTCTGGGTGTGGCTTTAATTGGGTTGATTTTATTTTGGGTTGTATATGGTCTGGTTGCCTGGATATCAGATTGTTTCCCCATATTTAGGATGTTTTCTGCTATTAGTTCTGCCCATATTCTTTTTATATCATTTGTATTGACTCCTTCTCACTGATGCCTATTAGTTTTATATTGTTCATCTTTGCATCATCTTGCAGATGTTAAATTATTTTTTCCTGCATTTTGGTTGTTTTTAGATCTTTTCTTATGATTTCACTAACTGCAATGGAGACTTCAAGGTCTGACAATCTTTTTTCACTTTCATTCAAATGATATTGCCAATTTGTGATTGACTTTGATTTCCTGCATACCTCTTTGAATTTGATTCATGCATTCTGTTTCTTACCTATATTGCTCATTCAAGGATTCATTTTTCTGTTCTCCTCTATTTTTATCATGAGCTTTTTAGAAGCACTTAATAATTCTTTCTTTTTTACTTCAGATATCATTTCTGATCTGACTTCCTCTCTACTTTTCTGCAGTTGTTTCTTTAGTTTAGATGCTGTTATTTCGGAGATTTCAGGTGTGTGACTTCCAATTTCTTCTACATGATTGTCTCCTGTGTTTGTTCTGGATGGTTTCTGGGCCTGAGAATGCATTTTGCTCTTTCTCTTTGTTATTTTTTAATTCACAGAAAACTTTTTTTAAAATTTATGTGATTTTTTTTTGTGCAAGTTAAATTGTAGTTAGCTATATACCTATGACCAGAGCCTCTGTATAGAGTCTGTCTTTAAGTATTTCTTCTGTGTCAAAGATTCTTGTTTTGAGTGTGTCACAAAGATTTGTCCTCTCTTTTGATTGGGAAGGACATATTGGTTTCTGTTTGGCATTGACCAGTGACCTTTGGTGTAGTGCTTTGGTGCAGTTATTACCCAACAACTTCTGATATTATTTCCCAAGAGAGATCACATGGTGAAGGCAGATGTGGTTTTCTATATACAGAACTACAATTAGCAACAATACTGGGTAGTGATATTTAGCAGTTGACGAACTTTTGTAACTAATGGGTTTGTATTTTAAACCATAATGATGAATATTGTGACTGTATAGCTAAGCAGATAGTAAATTGTGAATTTGTATTTAAATTAGTTTCCCTAAATTCCATCTGGTCACCTCCTCTTGATGTACCTGGAGTCTTCAGGCAGACTAGTTCACCCCCGTTTCCTGTTGCTGCCTCTCTTGATTGAGAGAGGGAGAGAGATACAGAGAGAATACTCTCGTAGTTCTGAGTCAAGCAGTGTGCCTGAGCTTATTGGGTCTGGATCTGCCAAGTTGAAATTCACCTACATGGGCTTGGCTCTGGCTGCTCTGCTTGATTTCTTCCCACTGTGGCATGTGAAAGTGAACCCACTGTGCCTCATTGGCTAGGTGCTCTACTCCTGCTTGGGTCAGGTAAGTTTCACCCTAGCCTCTCTGCAGGGATTTCCACTGCAACGTCCTACATGCTGGGCCTATCCACTTGAGGAGTTTATTCGCACTATTATTAATTCCCATTGAATATCATATTTAACATATTTTTAAAATCAAACTTATTTCATGTCTTAACTATTTGATTATTAGATTATTAACCTATTTATAAAATATACTATATAGACATACACATGATGACCATCCTAACACATATATAGGAAATATTGGATATAAAATGATTTATACTAAAATTTAGCAAATGTATGATAAAAATATTTATTTTCTACAGATACAATAGCTCTTTGTTAATTCTGCAGATTTTTTCTTTCATATGACTCGAATATTCATTTTGTAGATAAAGCAGGAGTAAATTACAAATGAGTTATTTTATCAAACACATTTTCACACCTAGTTTCACTTACATCATGCTATAATTTTATGCCTTTTTGAATCCCTAATAAGAAAAATTCTACATAGATGTAGGTCATTGGTGAGGAAATGGGTTAAGGTTACTGCTATTGAAGTTTTGTTTTTTAAATTTGTACAGCATACAAAACAATTAACTTCAGTATGATAGTGGTTCTATTACCATATCTTTAAAAACAATGATATTAAGCATTTCTTGAGTCTCTATTACTAAATAATTGAATTTATAAAATCTCTATTTTGATATATTGCTCATGAAATTTTTAAAAGCAGTACTTTCCTCTAGAAAATAGTGAGATGGCCTATTTTTAAGAGCACTCTATGCATAGTCATGCATTGCTTAATGATTGACATTTTTATGTAAAAAAATATTTAAGTGTATTCAAGATTGTGTATATATTACACACCTGTATTGACAGAAGTTAAAAATAAGTATGTTACCACTCAGTGATAGAACCTTGTGGGACCATTTATATATGTCTGTTTTCATTATAGAGTATTACATTTCACAAATCAGTACTTACTACAGAATTTATTCTATTTCTCTAATTTCAGGCAATTAAACTACAAAAAAGTCTTTGATAGTTCATTCCAAGTTTATGATGTTGTATTGTACAAAATATCCAAAGGCCATTTAATTATAGACTTGCTCTATTTGTGGAATTACCAGTCATTCTTTCTTCTAAATCTTCAAAAAATTCAAGTCTTCCCTTCTACTTTGACTTTGGATGATCTGTACATGCACAGAAACCTATTAGTAATATCTATTGAGATAATTTTTAAAAATACAGTGTTACTAATATTTATAATGCTTTGATATAGGTGCTTTTAGTGTGTTTCCAAGTCTGTGATGGATCACCGCTGTATTGGATGTGGGATAAATACAATAAACAAAAATGACAGTTGAGGGCCAAGGAGATAGCTCAGTGGATAAGTGCTTCCCTGGCAAGCACAAGGAACTGAGTTCAATCCCCACTTCCCCCCGCCCAAAAAAATGACAGTGGCAGAAATTAACAGGATTACACTAAGATCTGTGTATGTTACATAAGGAACTTGTAGCCCACACCTTTCACAAGTAGGCAAGAAAATTTTCTGAACAAATATCAACATTTGAAGAACAAAAATACAGTATTTTTTCTAAGTAAAAACAAACCGTGATAAGCTCATATGATTATATATGTGTAATCCCAGAGGACATGAAATGATGTGCATTACAGAGGTGGATCAATCACAGTCATTGATTTACCTTGGATAGCATTTATTGTGCTTTCAGACCATGCATAGTGATTCTAAGGAAATTACATGGACAATAAAAATTTAAAACACAGTATAGTGGGGTGGCCAGAGATATGTGTACAGTAGATGTGCAGAGATATAGGACTTTTGGTGATCACAGTACCAGAACTCCTTGGAAGGTATGGTTAGAGACTGAAAGCTAACCCACAGGGCCACAAGTCCAAATAAGATCAAAGTTCATTGCCTTAAGGAACAAAGGCTATGGCCCTTACCCTGGCTTGCTCTGATGCATTACTTGGATTGATCTCAGTGTTAGTCATGAGGTAGAACACCCTGTCACTATTCTGCACTCCCCCTGTCCGTTCCTGTCATTTACATGATATTTTTTTGCAGTACTAGTGAAAGAACTCAGGACCTTGCACTTGCCAGATAAGCATTTATTTCACTGAGCTATCTCCCTGGCACCCCTTATGTGAATTTCTGCATAGGTGTGCATTTTTCCCTCATCCTCTTTTCCTAGTTATATAATAAAAAGTTACAGAAGTTTCACATTGCTGCTGTTTTTATTTTTATTTATGAGTCTCACACAGAGGTCTCAGTTAAGGTGGCCCCTCTGAGCCCTCTTGGGGATTAAACTTCACAAGTACTCTGAGGAATCTCACATCCTCTGCACTGTCTCATAGTTGAACTGAACAAAGACCATTCTAAATAGGACATGAACCTAAATATTCTTTTCTACAATTGTTAGAGTTATGTGAAACTCAAACTAGGATTGTTTTAGAAATGCAAACAGTATATGATGTTCCTTTCATACTAAGTTTGAGTAGGGCATGTTGGGACCCTTTCTTATGGAATTACTTGCTTAAAACAAAGTAAAATCTGAGATATATAAGCTCAGATACTTTGTATACCAGGAAAAGTAGAATATTTTTAGCAAATGTGTTTCATAAGATACAAGGAAAACTACTTTCATAACTAAAAGAATCAAGTATTTTAATGAACTCTCACAGCATAGGAGATGTTGGATGAAAGTCTCAATGATACAAGCCAATCTCAGAGCCATGATTATTAAAACATTTGTATCAAGATCCAAGTTCATGGGAAGCTTACTTTGGAGGAAGTCATCAAATGAAAGCTATATTGTTAGAAATAAATTTTGTAAGAATACATTACTTCATGTCCCCATCTTGTACAGCAATTAACCACTAGGAAGAACGTATGCAGTGTGTTAATTATTGAAACTGTCCTACCAATTTGATTTGAAACTGTCTCATTGCTATTTGTTTCTCAATAAAATTATGGAAAAAAATAAAAAAATACATTACTTCTTCAAAATTTATGTTTGATGCAAAGTCAGGCATGTATAATTACTCAGGGACCAAAACATTTATTTGACTACATTTTTAATCATGGTAAGATATATAACCAACACTTCATGTAAAATTTATTTCCTATATTGTTTGTATATAATTCTATGATATAAACTGAATCATAGCTTTTTCATATATAGAGGACATTATTTTTGTTGTTGGCTTTTTATAATTTAAAACGTACTTATTATTGTTTCTTTTACATGAACTAGTGGAGTGGCCATGACTTCTAGTGCATTTTTAGTACATATAATTATAACACATAATGATCACATTCATTGTGGGGAGTAAGTGCATATACATGTCATTTCTGAATATTTTAACATGCATCGACCCTGACACCTCTTTGTCTCCTGTCTCTTTTTACAAAAGTTCTATTCTCCTATTACTAATACTCTTAAATCATAAGGCTGGAAATATGAGGTAGTCCTCAAAGGGAACCAAGCAAGTGATGTGTGGTCTATCTCCAGGCTTGATAATTCCCTACTACACACTTGGAAAGTCTCATGAAATCTGTAGTGCTTATGTTTTGCATATTCCTTTTATTTTATTATTGTTTGCTTATAGTACATGAAGTTTACTCTTCAGGATTTGGTATGTGTACATAATACAGCTTTTTCATTTCATAAAATCCTCTTCCAACCCAATTCATTCCTCTGCCTCTAAATAACCTTGTATTATTTTCATTCTGGTGGACATTATTATCCTTAACTCATGATTATGACACATGAGATTTATATTCACTGTAGCACATAGTATATCTAAATTATACCTACTTTCTTACCCCCTAAGTCTCTTACCTCAACCTCAGTTTCTGGGCTCCTCCATACTTCCAAAAGATCTGACTCCTTGCTTTAGTCAATCCATCCTTTTTCAATTCTCTGTAATTTGCTATACTCAAATGATTAATATCATATTGTGTTTAAGCTTGTGTGTGGTTTAATTCATTTATTATTAATATAATGTTAATATATGTTATAACTTCTGTCCAGCTGTCCCCTCAAAGCCTCATGCAGTCATGGAGCAGACTTGTAAACTTTGTAATTAATTCACGATCCACTGGGATTATGGGTGTGAGTGCTGCTGGGATTACAGGTGTGAGTATTACACCAGCCTGGGTCAGATAGCCTAAATGCAACATAAGGGAGACAGGCTTGCTCTTTGTAGCCATTGTTGCTACTCCTCCTTTTGCTCTCTTCGCTCTTTGCTGCCACCATGAATGAATGCTCTGTGCTGTCACGTGTGCCACTCTGACTTGGAGCCAGCTGAGTATGGACTGAAACCTCCACTAACTGTGAGCTAAATGAACCTTTCCTTCCTTCACTTTGGGTTTGGAGTATTTGTCCAAGCAACAACAGAAAAGTAACCAAGACAATATAATATCATATAATGTTCCAGGTGAATCAATTTTCTTATAAATGATTCAAAATTAGAACCATGTAGTATTCCCTTATGTATGCATAATAAAATTTCTTTGTCCATTCACCTGTTGATGGGCATGGCATATGGTTACAGGGTTTAGTAATTGTAAATTATGTTATTATAAGATCCATATACCAGTTTTACTGTTTGTGATGCCATTAGCTATTCAGGGGGGATACATACAAGGTGCACAGCTGAGTCATTGCATTTGTAATTGTAGTTCTTAAAAACTTCCATACTGATTTCTATAATGTTTGTAGTAGTTTACATTCCCTCTGATGGTATGCCAATGTTACATTTTTACTGCTGAAATACGAGCTTTTCATATGCTTTTATATTTGATGTAAAATGAATCCACTTATCATTTAATTGTATTTTTTCTAGTAGTCAGTAATGTTGAATATTTTTTCATGTGTATGTTCACAGTTTGCATTTCTGAAAGCTGTTTGTTTTCCTTGTCCATTTATTTCCTTTGCACATTTCTTGATTGAGTATTTTACTTTGTTTTGTTTTAATTTATTTTTGGCACTGGGGACCAAATTCAGTATCTTGTGCTTGCCAGGCAGGTGCTTCTGTATCTGATCTATTTCCCTGAACAGGGCCTTTTTTTTAGGCACTCTATTTTTTAAATTTTTAAAAATAATTTAGCCATTGAATCTCTATCTGAGGAATAGCTAGCAAAGATAATTTCCCATTCTGTTGGTTGTCTATTACTCTACTAATTTATTCCTTTGCCTGGTAGAGGATTTTTAAATTGAGATAATCCCAGTTGATGATTCTTGCTGTTATTTCTTGAAAAATTTAGGTTCTGTTTTAAAAATCCTCTCCTACATCTATGACTTGAAGTATTTTACCTATTTTTTTCTCCTACTAGGTTAGATGTTTCTGTTTTAATATTTGATCTACTTAAATTTTACCTTCATGCATGGTGAGACATATGGGCCTAGCTTCAATCATTTGGAAACAGACATTCAGTATTCTAAGCAATATTTGTTGAAAAGGCTGTTTTCTCCAACTAATGGTTTTAACCCCTTTGTTAAAGATCAGGTTGTTTAATGCATCTGTGAAAGTTTTTATATGCTCTATTCTGTTCCATTAATTAACATGTCTGGTTTTGTTCTTGTACCTTTCCATTTTTATGAGTGTTGCTTTGTGGTATATTTTGAAGTCAGGTATTGTGATGCTTCTTGCTTTGCTCTTGTGGCTCCATAATGGCTTTCCTATTTGGAGTCTCTACTCATTCTGTATGAACTGCAAAATTGTTTTTCTGTAGACCTGTGAAGTATGGTGTTGGTATTTTTGTTGAAATTGCATTAAAACTGTGTAGCAGCTTTGGGAACATGCCCATTTTGTCAAGACTGGTTCTACATATCACGGAACAAGAGACAACTCTCCATTTTTTAATGTTCTCTTCCATTTGCCTTTTGAGAATATTGTAGCTTCCTCTGCTGAGGTCTTTTACTTCTTTGGTTAGGTTAATTTCTATGTATTTTAATTTTTTCATAATTTCCAACTTATTGAGTTAATTTTTGTTGGAACTATAAGTTATTAATTTTGTGTTTATTTTGTATCTTCCTAAATTGCTTGAAGTTTGTTATTAATTTTGAGAATATATTGAAGTTCTTTGGGTTTCCTACAAGGAGTATCATGTCACCTTCAAATAATGATAATTGAAGCATTTCCTTTTCTATGTGTACTCCTCTTATGTTTTTCTCTTGTCTGATTGGTCTGGCTAATATTTCAAGTAATATGTTTAACAGGAGTGTTTTTGGTGATGACATCTTTGTCTTGTTCTGAGTTTTACAGGAAATGCTTTAAGGTTTTCTTTTTCTTTTTTTTAATGTGTTGTTTGTTTTTCATCCTAAATAACTTTAGTCAAATCCAGATATTGTCCTTCTCAACATATTCTTCATCATTCTTTCTTATTATGAGTGGTGTTGGTTTTTGTCCAAAGTCCTTTCTGAATTTATTCATTCATATGATGTTTATTAGACTTTGGGGAGGTTGCTTATGTTTATATGCTGCATTGCATTTATTGATTTGCGTACATGGAATTATCCATCTCCTGGATGAAATGTGTTGATCAAGATGTATGATGATTTTGATGATCACAAAGGAGATTGACCTTTGGTTTTCTTTATGTTTATCTGGCTTTAGGATCAGAGTGATGCTGGACTCCACACATGAATTTAGAGGCCCTCAGTCCCTTCAATTTATTTTGAAAAGTTTGAGAAGTACTGTGATGTAACACCCTTAAAGGTTGTGTAGAGCTCAGCAGAGAAGTTTTCAGATCTTAAAAATTTGTAGCATTTTAATATTATGTCAACTTTATTGCTCATTATTGTGTTGTTCATCTTTTGTGTGGGTGTTCTGTGGGTTGCTTCAGTAATTTTTATGAGTCTATGACTCTATTTCTTCAAGACTTTCTAATTTGTTGGCATACAGATTTTTATAGTAGTTGTTAGCTATGCTTTGGACTTCCATGGTGTCTGTCATAATTTTGCATTTTCATTTCTAACTTCATTTTCATGAGTATTCTCTGTCTTTTCCTTGGTCAAAGGGAAACTTGATGATTTTTTTTCTATCTGTTTAACTCATATAAAATTCTGTAATGTTTCATAGAAAGTTTAACTTCAGCAAAAATTATAGTACTGTATAAACTAAGCATACTATACAAAATGTGATTGAGGTTCTATTAGCAAGTTGTACAATATGGTGCAATAAAAAACAAAAGATGAGTCATAAGTCCAAGCAGAAGATCATAATGCTGAATAGAATTCCTTGCTCTTAAGTCCCAATACCTATTGAAGAGTTTGGCTGTTGAAATTAGGCATATCTGTGTGAGATAGATCATGCATTTTAACTTTTACCCTCTATATTCAACTCAGATTGAGTTTTATTTAAGAACGTGAGGAAGTGGTTAGAATGCTGAGGCACGCTGGGGCACTGTACCAACTCACTGAGGATGAATTTGCCTATCAATTCTTTCCCTGGCCCAAAACTGGTGGGGAAAGTTCAGTTGCCTGTAGTACACACTGGACAGGAGAACGCAGAATGGATCTTTCCCCAGTGCTGGTGGTGGGTGGGAAGACTACGAGGGTGGTGAATGCCAATTCTGTACAGGAATCTGGTGTCTACAGTGCTAGATTGATTCTTTGGATGTTTTGGTTATCAAAATAACCACTACCTGGAGGGCCAGAGAGAGTGAATAGTGGGCGATCCAGAGCAATTCTGCTTCTCTTGAATGATTCTGCATATATTGAGATGCATATATTGTTTTTCTTAATATTTTTCTGTTGTCGTGTGGGATTATCTCATACCTCCCCAATACTTTCTTTAATTTTGGTTCCTTTTTGAGCTTTTCCAACATGTTTCTTTCTCTTTCAACTATATTTAGTCTCTCTAGTCTTATTCAATAAATGAAGGAGAGAAGCAAGTAGGGATGAAATGAGAGAGTGTAATAATTTTAAAATACAGGAAAGTTCCTGTCTCTAAAAGATTCCTTACTTTTCAAATGAAAATTGCCAAAAATTTGCATTAGTAGAATTTAAAAAAAATTTTCTGCTATTTATAATTTAAAGATCTTTTTTAATGATGATAATAGATATCATTTGTAGGTTACTTAGATTTAAAAAATAAGTTGCTTTTCCCTTGAGGTAAATGTTAACTTTTTAAAAGTATGAAGATATGTATTTTGAATTTCAGGTTTGTGAAAGTTCCAAATCTAGAAATATAGTACAGTCTCACATATCTTTCTTAGAATTTCTACTAATGCAAGAATCTTACATAACTACACTACATTTAAGAAAATTAAGAAGTTACATTAATTAGCAAAATGCTTCTAAAATGCAGACTATTGTAATTTTACCACACGACCATTTTGCTTTCTCTCTCTCAATACCTAACGAACATTGTGTACTGCATTTAGCTAACATGCTTCTTAGTCTTCTCAACACTGTGGTCATCTTCACTTTGTGCTCTTGCTCTTTAACTGTAGGTGTAAACAAAGTGGTTAGTAGAACAAATAATTTTGCATGATGAGAATGCAGTTATAGTTTTTGCAATGATACACACCAGAAAATTCCCATTCAAGTTGTATCACATCAGGCAGTATCTAGTAATGATAGAAGTAGCCATTTAATGAATTGAGTGTATTTTTCTCTTTCATACTACTTTCGTTTGAATATATATTTAAGTAGCATATGCTATTGTCATAGAAATAAATTATTTTCATTCATAATGTTTAGTGAGATAAATAGTAATAGTGATAAGTATAGAATTTGAATTATTTCATGAAAATAGACTATTTCTAAATCATTATAAGCATTTATTCTAAATTTATAAAACAGTACCTCAGTCCAAAATTTAATTTGGTTCTTGATTCTGAGTAAGATGGCAACATTTACACTCCTGCAGGGAAGATGACTGCAGTCTTGCCACCAAATATGTAGTCCATGAACAGAAGAAAATTTTTTTCTTTTGCTACTGTTTACAAACCTAGTTTGCAAAATATATGCATTTGTAAAGTGAGGTATTAGTATATCTTCTATAGTTACATTCAAAATTAGCAGCAACAAAGTTGAGGAGTATAGATTTGTAAAAATCTCAAAATAAAGTAATACAATAAATGAGGAAGAGCAGGGTTTAAACATTTATCTCATCATTCTATTTCTATTTTTTGATAACTACAAATATTACCAATATTGATGTGTTGAAAACATACATAGACTTCAATGTTGTATACATTTCAAGTTTTTATTATAGTTATTGATTCAGTGGCCACAAAAAATCATTATTCTAGCCATAAAAAATCTTGAAAAACTTGATAAATTTGCGTTTTCATTTCATGTCCAGCAACTAAGCAAATAAAGAGTTAAGCCAATATCAATTAGTCAAATTTTAGAAATTCAATGATGATAATTTGAAAATAAATGAAGTGCTTCTTTATTTACATTTTGGAATTTAAAAGCATAGTATGCTGAAAGGAGTGTTTTTTCTCTTAAGTTTTTCTTAACTGTGATAGTGGGCTGTTTATCTTAGTTTCTTTCATGCCATTGAGACACAGCACATCTTAGCACCTAAGCCTCACTATATAAAGGAGGAGAGCATTATTTTTCCTCATTGGCTCATCCCAGTATAAGTGGTCTCCAAAACAGAAAGGTTCTGAGGTGTGTTATCTCTGAACTATCTCTCCAGCCTTAATTTTCTTTAAAAACAATATTTGTCCTCAAAGATGTATAGTACCATTTAATAATTATGCATAATCGTGGGGCAAAGGGTGATAACGTGACACTCGCATGGAACATGTGATGATCAGATGAAGGTGATCCATATTTACATCTCCTAATCATTTTTTATTTCTTTATGTTGAGAAATTTCAAATCCTTGTTCTTGTAATGAGTCACTGTGCTCCACCAAATCTGGGAAAAGCATCTTGATTCATTGTCTTGCTATTACTGATTGCAAACTGAATATATCTTTATATTTTGTTACATTTTAAATTAAAACAATATTGGAAGTTATAAATTACTGGTTGTACAATTTATTACATACAAGAAACAGGGCAAATCAATTAACATTTCTTGCTCATTTTTAGGTTATTAGGATAATGCTGGTCTAATATTTTCATGGATTTGACAAAGGTTTTAAATGAAATGGTACAAGTGACCAAGCTTTTCCAGTAGGAAAATTATATACGAATATAAGTCACTGCCTGGTTTAGTAGTTGAGTTTAATAAAATGATTTGAAAATGGCTGAATGAATGGACAAGATAATTGAGCGTATGAATAGATATGATTCAAAGTCATCAGAAATCAGCATCATACATTAGCACTTGGGGCTACTTTAGCTGAACTTTTAGAATTTTTTTGCATGAGGTTATGTTGGAGATCTGAAGCTTTTAATCTCTTCTAGGTTGTCTTTCTAGCCTCCTGTCCATAGACCACTTATATGAAACTGAAATCCCTCTATACTGATTCTACCCTTCCTCATATCTATTTTATTTAAAATATGCTCAAGATTCCTTTCATTATTATTAACCCATATTTTTAGATAAGTTTGCCATTAGTCTCTCTATATTTTAACTACATTTGAGTTTCAGTTTATAAGTCTGACAGTTAATTGATGCACTTAACTTCTAATGCTGCCAGTTCTTTGGTTCTCACTTGCTGTGTTATTTCTTACTGCTAATTTACCAAGGTATTTTAATACAGAATGCTCTAGTACCTGTTCCCTCAGAGCTTTTTAAACTTTGATAATCTATACATTCCTAGATTTGGAAAATATATATCTGTTTTTATTCATATTTATATCTGGCCACATTTTGTTTTCCAGAACTATCAAATTTTCAACTGAAAATAGATAACATTTTGTGCCATTTGGAAACAAAGTAGATTCTTATTATCGTAGGATTTTCAGACTTGCCTTACCTTTTTCTTGGTTGTTGCAAACATATATCTTCACAAAATTCATTTTTAAAAATAT
>NW_004524751.1:4761502-4763138 GCF_000260255.1 Octodon degus
CATTGACCCAAGAGGGTCTGGTTTAATTCACCTATCAGTATAGCCTCAATTTGAATCCACTTACCTACAAAGGCTTTGAGTTTGTTTTTCTTTATAGCTGAGTAATACTCCATTGTATAAAAATAGAGAAAGGAGAAAATTTAGGAAATATGGTATGGTAAAGGCAGGAAGTAGTCCTAAGAATTTCCATCAGGTTTTTGAAAATAGCAGTTAATGGGTATAATTCTCACCCTAACTCTATATACTGATATCTGTGAACTAAGAAACTACATTGAGGACAGCAATGTGTATTACTAAAACCATATTTAAAATGTCTGTTATCTTGGACTTCTAAATGTGTACCATTTCTAATGTTATACCAATTATTACTATACTCTCTTTAAAGTAATTTTTTAAAGATATTGAAAGAAAATGAGAGACAAGAACAAAAATTTAAGATTTCTTGGAAGCGTATGGTATCTTTCAGTGATATCTCCCATCTTGCATAACTACATCTGTTTATCTGAGTAACAGATTTGATGAAAAAAATTATAATATATTAATCACTGTTAATAAGATATTCTTGTTTTGAAAATCTCTAACATGTATTGTTATATGTTACTGTTTTTGTCTTTGGTTTTATTTTTCTTGCTCTTGTTTTTACTCTTCAAAATAAAAGATAATTATAAAAAAGATTGCAAAATGTACACGTTAAAGTATTTTACTCTCAAAAAATCACATTTAAAATCAACTTAATCTTGAAGTATCTTACCTCACAAAATCATGTTTAGAAATAACTATTTACTAATGAATTAAAACTTTAAAACATTTTCTATAGTCCATTTTTATAAACATAATCCTGCACATGTTTATATAAGCAACAGCAGTCCTGAGAAAGTGGTATGTGAGATTAAAGGGAATTAACAAGCAAGCCCTCTTTCTTTTCAACAAAAAAAGAAAACTAAGAAACTAATCGACTCTTTCACTGTGGAGTAGCAAGCGTGTCACATTTTCCCAAGCTCTTTGCTACATTTGGAGCAGCAATCTCCATCAATGGGCAAATTGGCTTTCCTTTTACACACCATTACCAGCCACAATTCAGCCAATGGGACTTGGGAGAAAATACTGGTGGAATAGCCTGCGAATTCTGGCCTTGATTTGTGTCAAGATTATAAAAGAGCTCAACAAGAAGTGCTACTTTCTTCTCTGTGCCTCATCTTTATTTGCACAGGTAATAAAAATAATATCAAATAAGTGAAAGTAGCTGTTAGAAAAAACCTTGTTTAATAAAAGAAACAAAGATATAACACATGTTCTACATGAAAGTAAACTTATAAGAGTTTTCTTAAAATTTTTGGAAGGATTACTAAAGAATCAATATATTAGTTTGAAAATAATAAATAATCATTATACTCAGGATACTAAATGTATTTTTTGGGTTTTTTGGTGGTCATCCTCCTCTCCCTAATATTACTGAGTAAGCTCTCTCACTATTCTACATTTTCAGACCTTAGCAGTAGTTTAACCTGGGTCTGGTAGAGTGCATTTCAAGCCCCAGCGTGAGTTCAAAGCCAGATATATCTATATAGTGCATACAAAGATAGCTTGAGCCACATAACAAGACTCTACTAAAAAAGTGATTTAATTTTACCAACTG
>NW_004524751.1:4763238-4770985 GCF_000260255.1 Octodon degus
GTGTGTGTGTGTGTGTGTGTGTGTGTGTGTGTGTGTGTATGTGTGTGTGTGTAGGGTCTGCAACTGGAACTTGTAGTGATTCTCCTGTTTTCCACCTCCCCAACTCTGGGATTACAGGTGTGTGCCAACAAGCCCGGACTCTATTGCTGGCTCAGTGTGCACAGAGGCAGGGCTGGCAGGGCAGGTGGTGCCAGGAGTCCTGGTCACTGAGCTTGCCTAAGCAGATGCTTAGCCCACTGAGCTATCTTGCTGACCCTTATTTCTTTATTTGTTCATATATTTTTAAAGAATACAAAATAATGATTTTAAAAACCAACATTAGAAAGAATAAAAGATTTTACTAAATAAATAAATAGGAATTCAACAATTTTTATTCTCAAAGAAATGTGATCCCAGACTGCTTGTAAATTACTGTAATGTTGCTTCTGTTGCATTAAAATAAATTTGGGGCTGTTTTAAATATTGTTTCTCTACATATTAAGAGAATGAATATTTGAAAATACTATTCTCTGTTTAACAGTATTCTATTTATCTTTGGAATATAATTTTTTCTCAAGCAGAATCTAATATATCCAACATCTGTCACAGGATCATAGATGTTACAGTGTTCTGTGCACTGAAGAATGATTGGTCCTTTGAAAGCATCTCACTGAGAAGGGCTGTCCACCCTGGAGACACTCCTTCCAAGCAAGAATAATGGATCAAAGGATACTGTCTTCATTTTTGAAAATCGCTGTGTTAGCATTATGCAAATAGTGAATATGTAATCTCTCCTAAAACGTAATGGAAATTGATGTTTTTATTTAGCACTTTAAATCGGTCTTTATGCTACTTTTCTTTATTGAGTGTATGATCAGAGTTCATTGCTCATCTGGAAATAGCTTTTTTTTTTTTTTTTGCAAAACCGGGGATTGAACTCAGACCCTTGAGCTTGCCAGGGAAGCGCTTATTCCACTGAGCTATCTCCCCAGCCCCAGAAAATAGCATTTTAGAGTTTTGTTAGTTTTATTCTTATTGGGTCAAGTCTTTTGTACTCTCTGCAATAGTTAAATCTTTGGCTAGTTAATCTCTCTCTCTCTCTCTCTTTGCATATATCTCATTAAAAATAAATGAACAAAGGGAAAGTATAAGACTTACAGTGTGACTTCCTTTTGTTTTCTAAGCCTTAATTTTTACTTAAATAACTTCCAGGAATAATGGAGTGGGCCAATTCTGTCACTTCTTTCTAACACCAATGAACCATGCTGGGTTGGGTGACACATGTGCAGCCAGTGCCAGCTTGGGTTGTATTGGGTGAGGTCTCCTAGCAGAGGTGGCCTCAGGGTTGGCCCTGGCCCAGCAGCTGAAGAGAAATTACCGTGGGACACAGATTCTTGATTTTTCCCTGAAGATACCCAGATAGGGCTGGTACTGAGTGTTAGTCTGCACTTCCACACAAAGGCCTTGATGTAGTCAACAATGTCCTCATTGTGGATGTCTGTCTCATGCTATGGGCATCCTAGATGTGCTGAAACTATAGATTGTTCAGGTTGTTTATTGCCTTACAGCCAGCATTGCCATCTGGCTAGCCTGGGATCATCCCTCGGCTTTAAAATATGGTCCAATCAATTGCTTTACTTTTCAAGAATAGTCCTTGAATAATGAAGAATTCACTTTAAGTTTCATCCCTGTGGCTCATCACTATCTAACACTGAATCATTCTTTACTTTTAACACTGGGAATTGAACGCAGAATTTTACACTATCTAGGCAAGCACTGTGCAACTGAACTATATCCTTTTCCCCATTGAATCGTTTGATGGTTCTCCTGAAGAGCATGATGGCACCATGTGGTTACCACTCTGTGTCCCCCATAATACTGTTCAGCACCATCATGAAGAAGAGTGAAATTCTTGGCTTCGACAGCCAGTGAAGAAAGCGAAACTGTTATCTCCAGTCCAAATCTCTTCAAGCACTCAGCAGCGGCCCAGCTCGTCTGCTGGCTGCTCTCTCAGATTTGTGTGACGTGAATCCCTGTAGACCACCACTGTCCTCTTTAGAGTCCCCCAGGCCCACAGCCAACACAGGCATATCCTGTCAGGGAAGTGCTGGATGATGCATCCTCATCAGGACAGGATGACTTTGGCTCCAGAATTATGGCTCAGTAGGATAAGCACTTGACTGGCAAACGCAAGGAACTGCGTTCAATCCCCCGTTCCACCAAAACAAACAAACAAACAAACACCACATAAATTCCTAATTTTTAGAGAATCTTCTCCTCAGCATCAAGGATCAACTGATAAGCCTCCACTGGCTTTGATTTCAGCATCGTTTTTCTAGGTTCAGCTTGAACACAACATTTAGAAGAGTGGGCATGGGGTACCCGTAATTTTTAGGTTGCATTTCAACTGGGAGATGTGCACGGAATTCTCGAGCAGTTCCACTGTCCTGCTTCTTCACGATCACAGTGATCTCCTTGGTCTGGTTAAGTTCCATCCAGGAGGTGTGGAGAAAGCAAGGGTGATGATCGCAGGCAACATCTTCTTTCCATTTGTGGTTTTACATGCTTCAGAACCTGGGCAGCCAGCAAGTCCCTGAACTGACCATGAGGCCTGAGGCCAACCCCAGAATCTTTGGATTTACCAATGTCCACTGAATGCTTTGCTACAGGTTGGACCACATAATGAGATTTCAAAATATGATTTAATTTCCAAAATAATAGCAGTGAGATTTTTGGGAGCTTAGTGAATTCTTGTTCTCGTGAATGTAGCACAAACTATTTACTGACATAGCTGCTATCATGGATACATTTGCAGGTGTTTTAGCTTTTATAATTTCTTCAAACTTGGCATAATTATTCTGAAGAAGACTATCTAATTTCTTCACATTTTATGACAAGTTACTAAGATACAAACCTCTCTCGGTTTAGCTAGTTAGCACTATACTGGTGTATTACTTTTTCATTTTTTTGTGGCCAGCGTAGCCCACCCTGGGGCCACGGTTGATGTGGCATGCAGAGCTGGATGTGTCACTGTGTGCTTACTTAAGAGGACACTTTAGACCACTGAGCTATGTCACCATCCTATTCTAGTGTTTTAATCGCGGCTATATGAAAAAATGTTTGCCTTCTTTAAAAAATACTATACATTGAATTTATAGAGAAGAAATAGCATTTAACTAAAAAGTCAAGACTATTTTTAAACAGGACTGTAAAGTATTAGCCATGTGCATTGTTGTTACCTTCTTAATCTTTTTCACTGAGCTTTCTAGCTTTTACAAGATCACATTAAAAGAAAAAAAAAGGATTCAGCAATTTGAACTATACTTGGAGCTTCATGCTTTTGTATGCAATGAACACTACTACTATTTATAGAATTATGTATTGTTCTTGTACATGAATTGGGGAAGGACTTGTTGCCGCAGTACAAGAATTACAAGAAGCTGAAATACTCAGCTCTGCCCAAGCCACCTCAATGCTCTGGCCTACCCTTACTTTTCCCTATCAAAAGTTAGAACAGCCCTCCTAAACACTCCCTCCAAGCTCTCATTTTCTCTACCACAGCAATTATAGACCAAACAGAATAATACATAATAAGAGAAATTCACGAAATGAAGTTTCTCTGGATTTAGCTTGAGAAAGTTAAGAATAATTAAATCAGGTACAACATAGATATTGAATTAAGAGTTCACATAAGTGGGTAAAAAGAAATATTACCTCATGCTTTTCAGATGCCCTTATTTTGCCTTTCTTTAGATACTATTTTAATAAGAAAACACACTTAGTGTTTTAAAGTGTTATGATGAAATGATTTTGTGGGTCTTTTTGCTTCTATAACATTTTTTTCTCAGATAAAGGACAGTCTATTTTATGGCTTTCTATAACAGCAGTAAGTTTTCTGAGAAGTACACAGCCTTGTGCGTACCTAGGAGATATCTGTGACCACTGTGCACCCCCATAGGGTTTGGCAACAGGGAAAGTGATACACCTCTGCTAATGTTCATGATATTTGCTATGCTCTGAGTAATAAATTGTCTTATTTGATCCATTAAGTCTCATTGCCCTCTTTCAATACATATGGGATTATATTTGATTTGCACCATGCCACTGTGTATGAGACCAGGATTCTTTCTTAACAGTAAGTAAATAAGAACATTCTAAGTAGAGTCATGATCTATTAGTCCTTCAGAAAGTGTAGAGAATTATTTTCATCGAATTTATTTACTTTTTTGTTATCCTAATCATTTATTTTCCTGCGCAAATGTAACAGATGTTTTGAGAACTGGTACAGAGAAAGCAATCTGACATCACAGAGATACCAAGAAACTAAATAAGGTAATATGAGGACATGGTATACTTTAGAATATAATTAGTCATGTGCAAAGAAATGATAAAGAAAAACTACATATGTTACATAATTTAATGTCTAACCCAGTTATGTTTTAAAATGTAAAAATAGCTGATATTTTTTCCTTTCCTATCTATGTATCAAACAGTATTTCCAGGACAAAAATTCCAAGTAAATGTCAAATATAATTAAAATATATCCTAAACATAAGTTGTTTCATGTCTTCTTCAAAAAACTACATCCAAATCACTATTTTCTTTTAACGGGATGGGAAAGACACCACCTTATTCTTCCTCTCATCAGTTTTGCTCTCTTCCATAATTATCATGCTTGAGTCAGATTACTCTTTGGAAGCAAAGATATAAATCTAATTGTGTTTCTCCCCTGTTGAAAGATATCCAATATCTTTCCACTAGAGTCAAGGTAATATTTGGACTCCTTGCAATGAAAGATTCTATAAACATTCTTATATCTAACTGTTCATCATCATCATATATAACATACACAGTAGGCTGCTTATTTATGTATATATTTATAAATATCGTGTAGGTTGTGTTCTTTATAATTCAGAGTTAAATATATTTAAAGTGCATAATGTTGAATAGCTATTGTAAATATTTTTCTAAAATACTATGATTTTTGTACTTTCTACTTCATGATATGAAACACTTATATAAGGATTGCTTTACATTTTTCTCAAAATTGTTTGTCTTCTTTTGGATTTTAACCAGTCTTTTCCATATGTAGGCATTTAGGACATTTAAACAAATGATGGGTAAGAAATAAACACCTGGAATAAAAAAATATTGTTGGATCAGTAATACTTAGTCAATATTATTTATTGAATCAAGCTTAATGCATTGAAACAGCATATATACACAAGAATCTCAGTATCATTATGTTTAATAATTTTATATGCAAAAAATGAATATGAATATAAGAGGGCTGTCAGCCTTCAACTCTTTAGACATTCTATAGTCAAATTCAAGATGACCAAAATACTTTATTAAGTATTACTTTCAGCCTATAAGTGGGTAGAATACATGAAACACAAATACATTTTATGTTTTTACTTGGACCTAATTTCCATGATTATGTAAATAGAAATGTTCTATATCTTGAAAAAAATCCAAACCCAGGTATACTTCTATGCCCATATATATGGTATGCTCCACCTGTAACAATTTATACATCCACAAATGTTTCCTTCCATTATGATGTGTATCCAGATGTCACCAAAAAATCTCAAGTGATCATATGATGTTTTTTCAAAGGTGGTTGAATCTAGAGTATGTGATTTATTTGTAGTGCAATGCTGGGTTTGAGGGTGCTGGGATTAAGGGTGGGTGAGTGATGGATGAGTCCAGTGAGTGAACTAATCTCTCTGTGTCCATGCCTGTGTCTATGCCTGTGTGTGCCTTCCTGGCTGCCTCTCTGTGTCTCGGTGTCTCTGTCTCTCTCTCTCTCTCTGTCTCTCAGTGTCTCTGTCTGTCTGTCTGTCTGTCTGTCTCTCTCTCTCTCTCTGTTCTCTCTCTCTGTTCTCTCTCTCTGTCTATGTCTCTGTCTCTCTCTCCTCTCATTGCTTTTTCTGTCTTCTATTGTCATGTATGGATGTATGGCAGCTCCTCTGCCATGTGTCAGCCTGCCTTGGAGCCAGATATGGACTGAAAGCCCTGCAAGTGTGAGCTAAATAAGCCTGCCTTCCTTTAACTTTGGGTGTTAAGTATTTTGTCTCAGCAACAAGAAAATTTAGTAAGGCAGCTTCTGCCTATATCCTTATAAATATTTGTAATCTTTTGGTATTTTATGATAACTATTCTAAAACGTGTCAAGAGATAGCTCATTGTAATTTTGGTCTGAATTTCCCACATAACTAGTGATGCAGAGAATCATATTTTTAAAAATATATCTAGAGCTGGCCAAATAGCTCAGTGGATTAAAGCACTTACTTAGGCAGACACAGTGGCCAGGGATTCTGTCCCAGGCCTGCCGTGGCAGATCCGCCCCTGGGACGTGCTGAGATGGCGATTGATACTGGGCATGGTGGGGCACGCCTGTAATCCCAGTACTTGGGAGGCGGTAAACAGGAGGATCACTGCAAGTTCAATCCATGTAGTGAGACCATCTAGACCCTGTACTAAATACAAAAAAGAAAAAAAAGTATATATATGTAAACTGACATATAGTGAATGAAAAATCATACATATTTACATAGTTTCATAACATATACATTATATTTGAGAATGTTAAAAATCATTTTAGACATATTTATTTCCTCGAAGTGGTATATCATTGGGGAAATATTCAAATTGCTCTCTTTTCAGTTTTAAAATGTACAATTCATCATTGTGACCTATACAACCTGTCTCCCATTTGAGATTCTTCCACTGCGAGGTGTTTCTTCAGGTTATTTGATTATTTTTAACCAGGTTGTTTGTTTTCTTTCTATTAAGTTCTTTGAGTTATTTATCTGTTTTGGACATTCATGTATCATTGAATATGTGATATGTAAATATTCTTTTTCCATATATGTTACTTTCTGCCAAGCTTGATCTTTGTGTATTTCTATTTTATTATAACTGATTAGCATGCACAGCATCAGGTAATACATGAAAACCGCATTATTCCAGAAAACGTAGTAAAATGTATATGCAAAATTGCTTATTTATAAAATTCCACACCAACTTATTGAATAAATATGAATGAAATAATCTAACTGTTCGAAAAGCTCAAGCCATACTACTATGCAATATTTTCTTAGAATCAAAATTAAATTCATCCCCAAATTATCATATATTGCATTCAAATGAATCAGGAAAAATAATCCAAGTTTTTACATCCCATTGTTTCAATTTCTGTTAGCCAACCATGGTCTAAGAAAATACTAGCTGAAAAAGTGAAGAAGTAAATGACTCACATGTTTTAAACTACAGAACTTTAATGTATCACATAACATCTCACATGTCTTCCTTTTTTTTTTAAATGTCTCCTTTCACCCAAAATTATATATAAATCATCCTTTTGTCCATCTTTTCCACATTGCACACACTGTTGAGCTATTAGTCTTTTAGGTACCTGCTCACGCATCAGCTACACACACACATACACACACACACACACACACACACACACACACACACCCGGTGCTTGTATTCACAGTTTCACGCTCCTACTTTGTCATCTTAAGATACAACCTTCACATAAAAGAGAAACTAATGCAATGACAGAATATACTCATTGTGTGCAAAATCAGAGGTTCTCCAGTTCATATTTACATATTCTGAAAGAGTAGATGTGGTTGTGAGTTTTTTTAATATTTAAGCATGCAATAATTATTTATCTTTATAAATACAAAAGCATATTCATAGATTAGAAATTACAATAACTAAATATTTCATTAAAATCAGAATTCTTGAAGAGTAA
>NW_004524751.1:4778955-4779969 GCF_000260255.1 Octodon degus
GAAAACATAAGCATAATATTATCTGGACTTGATCTTATACATTGTATACATCTGGGGTGTTTGAAGTGGGATGTCAGTGTGGTTGTTGGAGCGAACTTCTGGGTATTCCCTGATCGGGTACATCAAGGAGGCTTGCTCTCGGGGTGTCTGTCTGGTCTCTAGTGCCTTCTCCCAGGTGCTGCCCCCAGGCTATTTTCTCACTGCTGGTCTCAATCCCTTTGTTCCACTAGGCCCTCCTGCCAGAATTTTTTTTCCTTAGAGCCAGACAAACATGGCCTGAATCTTCTGAAATTATAAGCTAAATTAAACATCTTTCTATTAAATTGAGGTATTAGTACAGTACCATATTGTAATAAGATCTAATACAACATGTATTAAATCATCTATTGCCCATAAATGTAGAATATTCACATGATTCTAAGTGGACATGTTAAAATTAAAGTTATAATGAAAATACCATTTCTCATTGACTGAATTTGCCTTAGGAATTTCTGTTTCTGGGCATCAAAACAATATATTACTTGATAGAACAGTATAGATGTCCAGGAATAGTACAAATTTGACAAGACCTTGGCAGTTTTCTTGATCTCCAAAATTGATTCATATATGTATACCCTGGGAAGATTATTTAATCTTTCCATTGATTTACTTTGCTAAGGTTGAAAATGTAGGACCCTTCACTAATCCCTTCCTGCAATGCTCCAGTCATGGCCACTTCTAGACCTATCAGAAGCTTGTCACCATTTTCTAAGTCATTTTAATTATGTAAATAACATTTTGCTTCCAAATATTTTTCTTCTATAATAAATGCTTTGTTCTGGTACATGGACTTATTGAAATAAAACTGGCTTACAATGCACCCAAAATTAAAATGACCATTTTATTCCTATTGCTATTTGAGTGTTCTTATTCTGTGGGTCTCTTATCTCTCTGTCTCTTTCTCTGTCTCTGAGTTGCCACGTCTCCTTCACTAAGCTTTAGTGACATTTCCTTTCTTTCTGAATTACTACATTG
>NW_004524751.1:4782549-4783455 GCF_000260255.1 Octodon degus
AATTAATTTCACATCAATTTAATGCACATCCTAGGGTATTGCAGGCATCACTGCACTGATCAATGCAACTTCTATAGGAAGGCCAATAGAAGTCAGGATCATTTAAAAAGTTTTTTTATTGGAATTAAAGAGCCCTACATGACCAACATAGTATACTTTGTGTTTCGTGGCTGTTGTATTGTGCAACACATTGATGTGACGTTTCAATTTCCCACAAGAAAACACGTGTCAACACACAAGCACACACTTGCACATAGACTCATGTTGCTTAGTGACAGTGGTACCTTCTCACAATTGTGTACCTAGGGGATTCTGTCATGGTATAAGCAGTTGAGTGACTACTTAACCACTATACGTAAGTCACTCAATATGATTTCATAATGAAATTCAATGTGATAAGCACAAGATACATGTAGCTGTTGTTGGCATAGCTCAATGCACAGCTTTTTGGCAAACTTTCAATTAGGAGAAGTACACTTTAAAATAATGATTAAAAGTGTATTATAGTTATTATCACTTGAAGTATCATGATCTTTACATAATTTCATGTGCTCTACTTTTGTCTGCTCACTGCACAGTAGAATTTTTACACCACAAATACATTAGTTACGATACTAGGATGGTTACATCACTAGATAGTAGGGATTATTTATTTTTATTATAACTATTGGTGATACTTATGTGATTTTTTTTTCATTTTTCCTTCTAAGTCTTAGACTACCACAACATTCTTTGAGGCATCATATGTATGTGACTAAATCTATACATGATTTTTAAGTTAGAATAAAGACAATATTCTCATTACTATGTCATTCCTCATGTTGCCTGTGATATAGCCTCCTGAGTACAATAAACATACCCATATGTTGACAGTTTATTTCTTTTTCTGCTAATACCAATATCTTT
>NW_004524751.1:4783555-4784632 GCF_000260255.1 Octodon degus
GGACTACTGGACTCTTTTAGAATATTTTGCTGAGTTAACATACCTATAATATTTAAATGATGAAACTAAACAAAAAAGGGGATGTAGATGCATGTCCATTTTGTATCTGTGTATTCAAAATGGTTAGGATAAATCCATAGTTACATTGTCTTAATGAGTAGAGGGATTTGTTCTAATAGTGTTTGTAAATAGGATATCATGTCCGCATCTTGTACAGCAAATAACCACTAGGAGGAGAGTATGCAATGTGCTAATTATTAGAACTGTCCTACCAAATTGATTTGAAACTGTCTCATTGCTATTTGTTTCTCAATAAAATTATGGAAAAAAAAATACAGTGATAAATCAAGGACTCCACTAGATACAGTTTTTGATACCATTAGAAAAATCAGTATATAGTTACATAACAAATAGAATAACGATTTCATAATCATATTATGATTTTATTTCCTAAGTACTAATTCTTCTTCCATTTTCCACAGTCTCGCACATTGTTTTGTATTTTAAACAGACATGTATGTAAATGTACTTTGTGATAACTACCACATTAGTTTAGAATTCTATGCCTTCTTATTAAGAGAAATGATAATTCTACTGTAATAAGCATGAAGGTTCCATGTAAAGATAATTTTCTAGAAGTGTCAAATATTTTAAATATATCATATTTGTCACGTATGCATGATTTTTTGTTATTAAAAAAGTGGAATCTTGAATTTTTGAAAAAGGAGAGAAGAAGTGGAAATTCAGCTGGGACAAAAAAAGAATTTTATTGCTTCTTCACTTCCCAGTGCAAGCTTTCTAACAGGTCTGCTTTAGTGGGTAGGTAAGCAAAGTGTCCTGGTCAAAACATCTTGATGGTTTTGAGGACAGTCTTAAGACAATGATAAGAGTTGTAGTCAAGCAATAATGAGATGGATCATAGGTCTTCAAGTGCAAGACTGAGAAAATGTGGCGGTAGGCATGAGGGACTGAATGGTGGGCGAAAAACCTCACCTAGAAATTTTCAGAGATCTGGTACCTAGAGAGACCATAGCATATGGTCCCTCCCATTTTTACAGATATGTCTCATCTGTTTAC
>NW_004524751.1:4791302-4791969 GCF_000260255.1 Octodon degus
AGTAGAATAAGCGTTTGCCTAAAAAGTACAGGGTCCTGAGTTCAATCCCTGTTAAAGTAAAAAAATAAATAAATAAACAAATAAAAAATAAACGAAGGGAGAATATGTAGATTGGTTGCTTAAAGTAGCTTTTTCTCAAGATATAGAGGTTCAATATCCTTGTGACTAATTAAGATTAATAGTGGAGTTCTGTACACAAAACTAATTATTCTGGGGTCGGTCCTTGCCTTAAATATTGACAATCAGCCTCAGTGTATGTTAGCTACATCTATGACTAAAGCAAACAGTATTTTACATGACTCTAATTTGTCTAATTAGTTCTACTGGAAAGTCTTAGAATCAATAATCTGTAATTTAAGGATAATGCATGCACATGCATTTATGCAAACATTCTTTATATTATAATGTATATTCATGCATATATTTAAGTTACACATGTTTATATGCCTTTTTTAAAGAAATGTTGACTGCTGTCATATTATCAATATGTTTACTAAGTACTGAAGGATTTCATGGCAAATATAAGTAGCTAGTACTTGCGTCTACCACAAAAGTCTTCCATTTTTAAAGTGAGTAGAAGTTAAATGTTGTTTGAATATCTGGGAGAAATATATGTTAACAGACAATTAATCATAACTAGTTCTTTCAGAGATTTCTTCAGAAGTGG
>NW_004524751.1:4792309-4793212 GCF_000260255.1 Octodon degus
AATGTTATTTATTTAAGCAACATTAGGATATGCAGATCTATGTATGGGCTAAATTTCAATGAACCTAATTTTAGTTGAATAGCAGGTCCCACAAAAAAGAAAAAGAAAAAGGAAACTTTATGGCTTTAATACATAGGCAGCAGGAAACCAGAATGATTAAACAAAACAAAACAAACTAAATTAAAGATTAAAAATACACAAAAAATACGGCTTTTGTTTGACATTTACATACCATAACATAGTGATGTTTCTCCACTTGTGAAGAGAAGCACTATTGTTGGAGACTTTCCTGGATGTGGGACTGGTGCTAACAGTATCACATAACATTCAAAGAAAAGTATGATATGACATGTCTATGACATTATGCATAACTTTCTGTGAAGCAAAAATATCCTTCACAATTAAAGATATGCAACTTCTAAAGCACATACATAAATCATGAAAAATAAGTGTAAAATGTATTTATTTTTATTTATGTATTTATTTATTTTTTAATTTTAGTACAGGGTCTGCAGGATCTCACTACACAGATCAGACTTACAGTGATTCTCCTGTTTATAATCTTCCAAGTGCTGGGATTACAGGCCCGCGCCACCACACCCATTCTCAATCCCCATCTCAGCCTGCCGCAGGGACGGGGACAGCACAGCAGGTAGGGATCGAAACCTTGCTGCAGAACTCTGACTAAGCAGGCATTTTAGTCCTCTGAGATATCTGGCTGGCCCTTCGAGAAGTATAAAATTTAAATAGACAACAAAATTGATTTCTTATAGTTATTGTTGCAAATGATATTAATATTGAAGTACTTTTTTAGACTTCTTAGATATATGCACAGTTGTGGGATCGTTGGACCATGTAATAATTCCGTTTTAAATTTGCAGAGATACTGTCATACTGCTCCAC
>NW_004524751.1:4793852-4794840 GCF_000260255.1 Octodon degus
TCCTGTACCTCAGATTGTAGAACCTGTGTCGTGCAGCCACGTGGATGAGTCACGGCCATTGCTTGGCCAATGTGTTCTCTGTGAAAGCCTGAGAGAGTGTCTTCTCCCCATGTGACTCTCCTTAGGCACACTCTACGTGTACTGTCCTTTTAAAAACAGCCAGTCAACGTCACAGCCAGTTTAACTATATTTCTCAGTAAGTTATAGCGTTCTATTACACAGATGTTGATTTTAGTTAACTATATTGTGTTTTATAATTTAAAATAATTGAATGGAAGTTTTTGAATATTCTCTTCACATAAAATGATAAATATTTGATATAATGGATAACTGAAGTATCCAAGAGAACAATTCACAATTTATAAAAGTACTAAAGCATTGCACTGTGCACCAGGATGATTCATTATTATCTTTGGATTAAAAAATAAGCAATATTCTTTCAGAATGAGGTGTTTAGGGAAAAGATTAAGGGAGATTTAGAATAAGCAGTTAAATTGAATAAAGTGTTACCTGCAAATTCCTGTTTTCAATGAAATGCAGATGTATTTTTATGAGGAAAATAAAATTAACAAAAAAGTTAAAATAAACCACTTAAGCATATGAAATCACAATTCAAGAAAAATTGCTATGCAAGCTATTATTAGCGATAATTAGGAGTTTCACTGGAGTTACTAAAGAAGAAATCCTGGTGAGTATACTGTCCCCAAGATCTATTCTTCTTCTAAAGAATGAAAAAGTCTGACCAAATAGCTCAGCAATTTAAAGTGCCTGCTTAGGCAGACACAGAGACAAGGGTTTGATCCCGGACACCACACGCCATGCTGAACCCACCTCCGGGGCGCGCTGAGGCAGTGATGAGACTGGAAACAGTGCTAACGGTAGTCCCGGTGGTTGAGAGGCTGAGCAAGGAGGATCGCTAGGAGTTCAGTCTGTGTAGTGAAAACCTGCTATCCCTGTGCTAAATACGTTTTAAAAGAATGAAAAAATG
>NW_004524751.1:4796530-4797324 GCF_000260255.1 Octodon degus
TTTCAGAACAATGGGGGTGAATTTAGCACATTAGTTTTTTATGAAGAAAATAATTATATTTCTAATTTGGTTGCTCACTGGTTGCAGAAACCATTCTAAAATTTGTATTTATTGTTTTCTGCATAAAACTTCCTTTGAGGATGAACACAGACAGATATTCTGTTTCCTGTAGCATCAGTGCCCTAGACTGTTCAAGACATGATCTTCATTTATATATTGCAGAGTCAAGGAGAATGCCTGAAACCTCTGGGTTATCTGTCTTTATTCATGGCTATCTCCAGTAGTGTTGCTGAACATCTATGTTCAGGAAAGAATGCAGGATGCAAATCTCAGTGTGTTGGGAGCTCTAAGCCCCAGTTTGTGCATGTTTGCTAGTGTGCCTACAGCTACATCAAATTTGGATCATACACTTGTCAGAGCAGAATACACATTAAATTAAATTCATTAACTTGTGACATGTATTTATTGAATTATTACCTTAGTAGTATATATCTAATAGAGATAATAAAAGTGCTACTAAACATTTAATATCACCTTTGAGTAAAAAAATACAATTAAAAAATATAGTTCACTGCCAAATTAGATATTATTGATTTAGGTTTCAAACCTTACTATGTTACTCAAAATCACTGTTTTCATGTATAATTTGTATAGATTTTTCTATTCAATTTCTAACTGCATAATAGAAAGCTTAATATGTAACAGACTTCTGTAAGCTACTCTATAACATAATCATATGTTCAGAAAAGTTACCAAATCTAGCATACATTATTATTAGGAGAAAAATACTAAAA
>NW_004524751.1:4805789-4817221 GCF_000260255.1 Octodon degus
AGGACCCAAAGCCTCCTGACAGGGAGGCAGCATACTACTTAATGTCAAAATATATTACAAAGGATAGTTAGGAAGACAGGATGGCACTGACATAGAAACACATTCATGAAACAGTGGAAGAGAGCAGAGAAGCAGTTTTTCAACCCAGCCATTTATGGCAATCTAATGTTCAACAAGATACCAAGAACATTTAATGAGGAATGAAAAGATCCTCCAGAAGTAGTACTTGGAAAGCTGGATATTGACACATATATCAGTGAAATAAAACTCTTCTCTTATCTGAAGCACTCCCAGGCATTGTGTGTATGCAGACTTACATGAGTATCTGGCAGATATTCGTATCTGCATCAATCCCTGCTATAATCCTGTTCATATCTACATAATGAACTGATAAGTTTCTTATTACTCCAATGCTAATTAAACATTACAGAGCTTATTCTAACTAAGTTGTTTTTTTAAGCTTTCTACTTTGGCTTAAGAGTAAAATACATTTATTTTCAATTTTATGTTTTTAAAATAAATTCCCTCCCAACAGTTTGAAATAAACTAAATTTATTAACTTACTCTTTTAAGTTTCAGAAGTATGGCAGGTTTATTTATACTAAAATCAAGGTATTAAAATGTTTAATTCCTTTTTAGAGAATATAAAAAAGAATGATATGGATTTCTTGTGTTGTATTTTTTGTTTCTTTAAATTTTATTATTTTATTGAGAAACAAATAGCAATGAGACAGTTTCAGAACTGATTAGTAGGACAGTTTCCATAATTAATACATTGCATATTGTTGTCTTAAATTAATTCATTGCATATTGCTTCTTACTCATAGTACAAGATGCAGACATGATATCCTGTCCAAACACTATAAGCAAAAATCTTTCTTCTCATTGAATTAAGAGAAAGTAGCTGTATATCTAACTGTGTTGTGTGTACAGATACAAAATGGTCCTTCCTTTGTGTCTCCTTCTTTTGTTTATTTTTCTTAGAGGTATGAAAAGTAAAGCCATATTAATATGCTGAGCTATAAAAGGCTTAAGTCAACAACTTTTGACATTGCCAGTCCTACAGATAACCCATTACTATTATGGACTACTGGAATATATATATTGGATTATTTTGCTGAATTCATGCACCTAAATTATTTAAATGGCAATGGAATACCCATCTGTATTTTTTGTTTTTGATTTTAGGGACAACCTCCTTTACAATATCTTGGCATCATTCCTCCCTTTTAAAAATAAGCCTTGTTCTCTAATTTGAAGTGCTTGGCAGTCATGCCAGTGTCTTGTTGAGAATAACACAATATGGGCTGATATGTCACTTCTGGGAGGTCATAAAATCAAAAAAGTTAACCTTTTAGAGCCAAATGTCTTCACTACAATACACATTTGACAATGAAAGTCAGTGGTCTGAGGGGAGAAGTTTTGATCCCTTAAATCTTCTGATATCACAATGGCAAATATCCAGAAATCCCTTTAAAATCTTTGTTGGTTTCAAGACACAACCCCCTCCTTTCCTATCCTCCTCAGTCTCCTCAACCTCCTCCTTCGGCATCTGTCTGACATTTTTGACTCTTCTCCCTCTGCTCCTCCTTCACACTTCTCTCCTCTGCTGGTCAATCCTGCACTCTAACCCCTCCCACCAACTGTAGAAGTCTACGGAATAAATTTGTCTCAGTTAATGGAAGTTACTCAGAAAGTGCTTCATAGTAGAGAGAAGGTAATATGGAAATACAGACAGGAAATGAGAAAAGTGATATTGGCAGCCTATAGGAAGGAGGGCCAGTTGGGAAATAGAAAAAAAAAATCATGCTTCCCTGGATTCAGATCAGTGTGTGCACTTCAGACAGAATGGAAATTTCAAGCCAAAATGTCCAAAAGCTGCTAGAAAGAAGAAAGTGTCTGTGATGGAATCAGAGAAAGTTTCAGATTGACAAGGTCATGGGTCTCTGCCACTGGGCCTGAGAATGTTAACTGCCAATGTAAAGGAAAAGCCTGTTAAGACATTTGATAAATTCTGATGCAGCTTTGTTAATAGTTATCTAGCAAACAGCCTCACTTCCAAACTAGAGAGTGCTCAGTGTTTCCCAAAGGCTTGAACAAAAGATGATCTCCTGGGTCTGTCAATCTATGTGCACCCAGTAAGTTAGTCTGACATCTGAAGCCAGTTTGTTTGAGACATTATTGGTAGGCTTGGGCCCAAGTACAAACTGCTAAATTATCATGGCCCTGATTCAACATGGTTGAATCCCCAAACAACAGTTTATCTTTCCAATGACCACTCCACCTTTCTTCCCCACTTCAGCCCTGGATAGAGCTTCTTTTTACCTTTCCCACCCACATTAGGAAGCCTCCAATAAGCTCCTTATGTGTCACTGAAACTGCCCCTGATACTCCAGCCCTAGCAATAGTCCATAAATTCTCAGTTTTCCATTGTCTCAGGTCTGTGGATCCCCCTATTTCCCTGCCACCAATCCTCTCCATGTCTTCAGAGTTAATAAAGGCTTCCTTCCCCCTTATTTCTGCTTCTCTGCTCTGTCACCACCACCACCACTGCCACCACCACCGCTGAAAAACATATAAAAATATTCTACAATATAAAACTAACAATATTATCTTTCAGATTTAAGCATATACCTTTCTTTTATGCTCCAGATATTTGCAACAAGAAGTTTATATCAAGGTAAAATGAGGTAATCAGTCAACTGATAATTTTCTTACAAAAACTTAGGTGATACATATGCTGTGTATGTGGCCTTACTTAGAAATGTTCAGTCAAATGGAGATTTGATCATTACTTTCATGCTACACTACTGTGTATGACTATTGATGTCAAGTTTTCTCTGCAATATTATAGTTGTTGTATATTAGCATTCTACAGGCGTTTAACTACTACAATATCTATGGTTGGTAACAAATAACAGTTCTCTGGATACAGTTATATTTCAAGGTGCTTATTACTCAGATAAAATTTTAATAAGTGTATTGTTCCCAGAACAATGTAATGTCATTAGCCTTCTTGTTTAGGTGTTCAAAACCTGAAGTTCAGATAGATGTTGGCCCTCAAACCCCACAGGAAAACTGACTTAATCTGTATCAGGTCAGAGGAGTCCCCATCTCCCTTGGACTGTCTCCTCGCCCTCAAAGTCAATAAATTCCTCTCCCTTCTTTTATTTCTACTTCTCTATCTTGAAGAAAAACCTGACAAACAAAAATTTAATTACTCAACATTCAATGATTTTTATGGAACAACAGCCAGCAATCCCAGCCATGTAAGATCAGAGAAACTTCACTGAGTCACAGATCAGAATTTCGGTCACTCAAAGAATAGAGCCATTTTCTTTAGCTCCACTGCAATTGCATGGGGCAGTCCACAGAGGGCTTTCAACATATCTACCCTAATAATCTGGGACAAGTTTTATGTCTTCATGAAGCTGTAGCTTTTAAAACCTTTACAGAATTAAAATAAGAAGTTGCAACTTATGCCCCTACTGCTTCCTTTACCTTGAGTTTAATAGAAGTGCTAGGACATCAGGTTATGGCTCCAAATGATTGGAAAGGAGTAAATAAAGCATGTTTCAATCCAGGAGATTGCTTATTGTAGACAGAAAATTTATTTGAATATTGCACAGACCAGACAGCTAGTGCTGTTCACAACATAGCCATTACAAAAAATACACTAATTAAAAAGGTGCTCTTGCCAGCACAATCAACTGACCTTTGCATTTCGAATGTATGAGCAAACTGAGATAGCTGCTACTAGGGCCTGAAGGGAACTTTCTTCAAAGGGTGATGCATCCCTTAATTTGACTTCCATTGGTCAGGGCCCTGATGAGCCTTTTTAAGATTTCTACAGGCTTATTGCAAGTTAGTGAGAGGATTATATGTGATACAGAATCTAACAAATTAATTGCTCAACAATTAGCCTTCAATAATGCAAATAAATGCTGCCCAGAGGCTTTAGGAACATCCCTCCTCCCCAAAAAAGTGTGCTACACTCCCTGAGATGATTCAGATTTGCCCAGATGTGGGCCCCTCATCTGTACAGGGAGCACTCATGGCAGCAGCTATTATTCAGGGTATTAATCCATAGGCTGTAGGAAAGGGAAAAAACAAAGCTATTTGTTCCCATTATAGGGATGAGGGATATTTAGCCCCAAAATGCTCTGCTGCACTGGTAAAGGCAGCACAACCATTATCTGTCTCTTCAATAAAACCTTCAAGTCTCTGTCCCAAATATAAATGAAGGCACCACTGGAAAAGTGAATATAAGTCTAAAACTGATATGGAAGGCTGACCCCTTCAGGTAAACTTCTATTGAGGCTCACCTTGGCTCCATAATGTATGTAATAGAACTGACTTCCTCCCTCTGCCTCCCTCTCCACTCTTCTCCCTCTCCTTTGCTCTCTCTCACCCCTCCCTGGCCATATGAATCTCTGACCTCTGGCACACAACACCTGACAGCAGGGGCTTGAACCTCAGTTCCACCTCCCAATCCCTATTATCTCCTGAAATGGGGGTCTCAAATTATTCCTATTGGAGTCTATAGACTTATGCCTCAGGGTACAGTGGGTTGGCTTCCTGTTAGGCTGCAGAAGTCTTATTTTAAAAGTTCTTCAGGTTTTCCCTGGTATCATTGATGCCTATTATGCAGGGGAAATCAAGGTTATCATTCAATCTACTAAAATCATTACTGAAATCACCCCAGATATGCCTGATGCTCAGTTGGCCATTTTTCCCCTTGGCAGAATCAGAAAATTTATAAGGGAAAGTAATTCAAGGGCTTTTGATCTTCTGACACCTATTGGGTTCAACACATTAAAGAAAACCAATATAAGATGGAATTGACTATTGAAGGAAAAGTATTTACAGGGCTATCAGACACAGGTGCAGATGTTTCCATTGTTGTTCAACACCACTGGCCTTATGCATAAGGCCTCTACAGATTTACAAGACACAGACAAGTTTTCTTCTCCTAGCAGAAGCACTAAGCTGCTATCTTGGAGGGATGCACAAGGCCATTCTGGATATTTCTCCCCTTATATCTTCCCCCATATACTGGTCAATCTATGGCATCATGACATATTACACTGTATAGGAGCAGTTTGGGCCACTCCTAACTCCCTGGTGACTCATCAGATGTAACAAAGTTTCCTTCCCACTCAAGAGCTTTGTAAAAATAATCAAGGGAAAAAAGAACCTCTTCCAATTATTCCTAAAAGGGACAAATTTGGTATAGGCTACTCACACTCACATTTTTAGGAGTGGCCTTGATTTCTTCTCTGAGTCCATGAATGGCATCTAAGATAACTTGGGTATGATGTCTGATGACCCTGTTTGTGCTAATCACTAGCCTCACTCAAGAGAAGATTACAGCAGCTCACACAGGGTTAAAGGACAGATGATGGTTGGGCACCTAGAATATTCCAATAGCCCCACTTTTGGGGGCTTTTGAGATACCTCAATTTTTGTAATAAAGGTGTCAGGAAGATGAAGATTGTCATAAGACTTTTAGGCAGTCAACCCCACCATGTAACTTACGGGAGCACCGGGATAAGAATTGTACCTGCTCTGTAGCGATTCCTTTGTGTTTTCCATTACGGTGATTGAATTAAAAGAACTGTTTCTTTTCTGTCCCTCTCCACTCACTCTGAAGATCAAAATGTTTAGCTTTTAGTTTACACTGTATGAATAAACAGGCTCCTATGTGCCACTTCTAATGGTGTTGTCTGCCACAGGGAGTATAGAATAGTCCAAGCCTATGTCAAGAGTTTGTGCTACAGCCATTCTGTCAATATGGTAGGCCTATCTCGCCACATACCTTACGCATTACATAGATGACAATGTTCTAGCACACAAATCACCATCCACCTTATATCACATGTTTATCCAATTAGATGATGCCCTCCTCTAGAAGATGAGGATACAGGTGTTATATACCAGGAACATCACTGAAGACTGAGTGACAGTGCCCAAAAGGTACAAACTATAGCACCCTTTCATATTTGGTACACCTTCTTCAACAGAAACATGTTGCTCCCCAAACTATTCCAGTCCATCTTAAACATCTTACAACCCTAAATGTATTTCAGACTTTGCTTGATAACATTAATTGGCTCCACCAAGCTCTTAAGATAACTACTTATGACTTAATTCCTCTCCTTGACATTTTCAAGGGAGACTCAGCCTCTGCTTCTAAAGCAACCCTTACATGAGTGGCTAAAACTGCCTTAGATAAAGTTAATCAGACTCTAATGCTCAGCTCTCTAGAGTTGACCCATCCCTGCCAACACTTTCAATTATTTTTCCATCTCAGTATGTGTCCTCTGGGGTTCTTTGGCAGTCTCAGGGTCCCTTACAAGGCATACATATGCCACATACTTGACATAAAATCATTACTCCCTTTCATAATGCTGTGGCAGAACTGATTTCATGTGGACAAATGTGTGTGATTAAGATCTTTGGTCATTAGGTACAAACTATCAGTATTCCTTTTTCTTCAGTTTAACAAAAAGGGTTATGACAATTTTTCTCCTTTTGGCATTCTTCACTGGCTAAATTCCCTGGTGTTATGGAGTGTCACTATCCTTCAGATAAATTAATATAATTTGATTTCTTTACACTCTTTGTTTTCTCTTCAAAAATAAGTTCAATCTCCATAGCAGAGGGCATCTCCATCTACACGGATGGATCAGCTTTAGGTTGGGGAGGTTATGTAGCGGCCTCCTCTTCCAGAATATAGGACACAGATTTGTTTTCTGTACAAAAGACTGAATTACACACAGCTATATGGGCCTTTTAAGATCCATTCATCTACTCCAATTAACCTCTTTTCAGATATCTCTGGTGCATTATCCCCCATTGTAACTGCCACTATACACAGTGGTCAAGAAGATCTTTGTCCATTAATTCATACTCTCCAAGTTGTCATACAGTCATATCATGATCCCTGTTGTTTTATTGGTCACATACATTCTCATTATCAATTGCCAGGAACCCTAATGAAAGAACACTATTATGGACAGATTTTTGGATGCTGTGACTGTTAATACCTCAGATACTATTCAATAGGCTTCTGTATCTAATGACACCTTTCATCAAAATGCTTCTGTCTTATGCAAAGAGTTTCACTTGATTTAGGAACAGGCCCAGGGAATTGTTACATGATGTTCCTGATACATAACACCTCTACCCTCACTTTCTAAAGGGCTCATTTCCCAGGGTTACACCCAAATTATCTTTGCAGATGGATATCACACATTCTTTAATTTGGTTCTTTGCATTGGGTCCACAATTCAATAGAAACTTCCTCAGGATTCATTTTTGCTTCTGCCCATCATGGTAAAGTAGCTTAACATGTCATTGCTGTTTGCATGAATTTAGTGGCCTTGGCTATGCATGGCCTCTTAAGACTGATAACAGCCCAGCATATACAATTGATGACTTTCATAGATTTTTTTAAGTTTTTCATAGTTCCATACCACAGGGATTCCTTATAACCCTCAAGATCAAGGAATTATTGAACATACTTACTGTATGATCAAAATTAAATTATAAAAACCAAAAGGGAAATCTTTCCCTACAAAATTCACACCTCATAATAGACATTACTTGGCATTATATACTATTAATTTTTAATATTCTATAAAAGATGGAATCATGACAGCATAAAGACAATCCCATCAGGTAAAAGAAATGCTGGAGAAATAGTTTATGTCTAGGTGTCCCTCCCAAAGCCTTATGCAGTACTGGGGAGGCTTCTACAGTTTGCAATTAATCCATGATCCACTGCTGGGATTATCCATGTAGTGCTATTACTGCCCTGGGGTAGGTAATCAGCATTACAATGAAAGGAGGGGAAAGAAGCTGGCTAGCTGTCACAGCTGCTGCCCCTCCCTTTGTTCTCCCTTGTTTTCTACCACCATGAACTGCTGTCATCTGCCTTGGAGGCAACTGAATATGGACTGAAACTTCCACAAACTGTGAGCTAAATTAATCTTTCTGTCTTTAATATTGGGTGTTGGACATTTTGTCTGAGCAATGAGTGAAGAGTAACTGATGCAGAATTTGGTACCAGAGAAATGGTGTTATTTCTATGACTAAATCTGACCATGTGGATTAAGAAACTTTGAGAATGGCTTATGGAAAGAGATGGGTAGGGTTCAGAGATGTTACCTACAAGAATATAGCTAGAATGCTTTTGGCTATTTGTGTGAGATTCTAGTCAGAGTTGAAAAGACCAGATTGCTCACAGAAATCCTGCCTGTAAAATCCAGGTTGAGCGGAGGTGTTCTGCTGGGAGGAAGAACTGTATTGGTTCTTGGACTCTAGATGATGTGTCTTATGGCTTCGCAGAAAGTTTGTCTGTATTTTTCTGGTGTCCAGAGATTTTGCCTGAGACTGGGACTAAGCACAGTGGACTGATTAATCTGGCAAAAGAAATTTCAAGGCAATCAAGTATTGAGACAGTGACATGGTTGTTGTTGGGGGCTTTTAGTCAGATTTATGTTAAAGATCAAGAGCAAGAAACCCAGAAAGATGATTTAAAATGTTGTGATTTTTTCCAGAAAGAAAGTGCCAATGAAGTTATGGACTGAAAAGATAGAGTTAAGAGGATCTCCATTGACAGGAAGGAACAAGAGAATGGACAGGATGGCCTGAGAGCATCGCAAGGGGTGGCAGGTCTCTGCCCTGTGCAGCCTCAGAACTGCAAGGGGAGGGAGTCTGTTTTGAGGAAAAATCCATAGAGCACTATGTTCCAGAATGGTGGCAGCATGGAGAATTTGTTCTATGGCTTCAGGTTCAGAGTTCTCAGTGAGCCAGGCACTCAACCCCTACATCCAGGAGAGAAGAAAACATGGCTTTTGCTCCAGCTGGAAGAAGACCTTGGCATCACTCACATGACATTGGTTAGGTACATGCATAATGCACGGGGTTCTGAGGTTAAGAAGGCTTCCAACTAGATTTCTGAAGAAGGCCTGGGAGGCAGTGTGCCCCAGTTGGGCAATGTGTAAAGTAGAGTATGAGAAGACTAACATGCAGTGGAAACCCCAGATATTTAGACAAGCTTGAAACTTGGATCACCTAAGAAAAGCTGCAAGAATGGAGCAAAGCAGGCCTAAGAGAGAAATCACAGGAGTTACCACTAAAAATGCGATAGGGGTAGAGCTATGTAAGGCCTTTGGAGCTCACAACTCATCACAGATTGCTTCAGATATCCCATATGAAACTATAGGACTTAATGTTTGCCGTGCCAGAATTTGGACTTGTTTTTGTCCCAATGTTGGTATCCTTCTGTGTGTGCATTTTGGATTGGTAATGTTTTTCTTGCGCCCATGTAAGATGAAAGTGTTTGATTTTTCATTTGTACTACGGCTCATGGCTAAGATTTTCCCTTAGGTTATGAGGGAGACTTGGGTAATGGACTTTTAAGCAATGTTGAAACTGCTAGGGGTCTGGCAACTCTTAGAGATGAACTATAAGATACCTTTTGCATAAAGAAATGTGCGTAAGTCTTTGGAGGGCCAAGGGTGGAATGTTATGGTTTGTGTCTAGGTTTCCCATGAAAGCATCATGCAGTTTTGGGTGACATCTAGAGTTTGTAATTAATTCATGATCCACTGCTGGGATTATCCATGTGAGTGCTATTCCCACCCTAGAATATGTAATCTGCATTATAATGTGAGGAGAGGGAAGAGTCTAGCTAGCTGTCACAGCTGCTGCCCAGCCCCTTTGCTCTTTGCTGTTTTCTACCACCATGAACTGTGGTCATATGCCATGTGCTGGTTTTCCTTGGAGCCAGCTGAGTATGGACTGAAACCTCCACAAACTGTGAAATAAATAAACATTTCTATCCTTAATGTTGGGTGTTGGGTGTTGGATATTTTGACTCAGCAACAAGTGAAGAATGCCTGAGACAAGTAAGAAGAGTCTTTTGGAGAAATTTCCATATGGAACAGTTGAAGGGAACCAGCCCATTACTTATCTAGTTTGGCAGATGTGCTTGTGTCTTTCCAGAGAATGCTGAATTATCTACTTGGGTATGAGAACGTGCTCTCAAGCTATACCATGAATTCAGTTTGGGAGATGAAGTTAACACTGATTAAGCTAGATTTGACTTGAAGGCCTATGGGAGGAACAGACAAAATGGAAACCTAAGGTCTAAATAGGTGACAGAGCATATAGATATCACTGAGCTGAAAGTATTAAAATAAAATAAAATTTAAAAATAAAATATGCATATTAATTTAAATGAAATATTCTATTTCTTAAAATTTTTTCTGACAAGAGAACTCTCCTAATCGACAAATAACAAAATCTGTATAATTTAATTTTGTCAGTATGAATATACACTTGATTTTGTAAAGATATTTGTTTGTGTTCTCTGTGTATTTGTTCATGTGTTTTTATGTAATTCTGTGAAAAGTTGTTCCTCTTTTTATTTGAACGTTGGGATGCAAACTTTAAAAAGCATGCTTTTTCCTAAGTTACCAGCTGGTTGATGTGATATCAAAGTTGGTTTACTCACAGGTCATCAAAAAATTTAAGATAATTATCAAACATTTATTAGAGTGGGGAAAAATTATTGGACAGGACTCCAGTAGGTAGATGGAGGTGTGACTATATTAATCTCTATAGTTTCTTTGAAAATACCTCCAATAATTTGATCAATGGTTAAAATATAAAGATTTTCTGAAAAATTGCAACAAGGCTTTCTCATAAAAGATGCTTTTGGTACAAAACTAAACAGAAACATGTGTACAATAATTTGTTATTGTTAATCTCATGGTGTATTAAATATATTCAGGTTCTAGACATAAAGTTCTTCCAAACTGTAAAACAAAGTTTGCTTATTGTGACAGAATTTTTCTTTCAGGTTTGGATCTCTGCCTTTAAAAAACTTTATGTGATATATATTACACTAAACAATAACAAATTAGGGAAATGTTTCTTATGTATTAAATATGAATGCTTAAAAGGGTTATTTTATGTAAAAATTAATACTTAAGTATGCCACTGAATGTCATTATGATTGTCATGTTGTAATGTTATATATGGTTTTTATTTATAAATATCTTTGTAAAAAGTGTATTTCTTGTAGGGATTTAAACACTAGAAACTCTTGGTCCAAGTCAGGAGGCCTGTTGTTCGTGAACTATGTTAGAAGCAAACTATGGGGCCATTGAAGATGGCAATTTGGAAGAAATGGAAGAGGAAATATGGCCTAAGAAGAGAAAAAAACAAAGAAATGTGGACAAAGATCCTGTGAAGGAAGATGTAGAAAAAACTAAGAAGAGGCGAGGCCACCCTCCAGCTGAGAAGCTGTCACCAAATCCCCCCAAACTGACAAAACAGATGAACGCCATCAATGATACTGTGATCAACTACAAAGATAGTTCAGGGCGGCAGCTCAGTGAGGTCTTCATTCAGTTACC
>NW_004524751.1:4818716-4821775 GCF_000260255.1 Octodon degus
AGAGAGAGAAAGAGAGAGAGAGAGATGGATTAAAAGGATAATCAATGTCAATGTTTTGGCCCTAGTCCTCCGAAGTCAGTGAGGACTCATGACTTCAGAATACCCCTGTTGTGACATCCTGTAAATCAGTTGAGTCCCTGATTTTCTGATCAAAAAGATTATAGGACCATAGACAAATGATTCTATGATGTACAGTGTGCCTAAGGAGAGTCACCCGGAGAGCAAATAAAATCTCTCGAGCTTTCACAGAAAATAACTTGGTTAAACAATGACCATGACTCATCCAGATGGCTGACACTGACATAAGATCTGATAGATGCTGTACATCATTCTAAGGTGGTTCCTGAGGAGATTTACATGAGTTTGTTAGATAGCAAAATGTTAAATTTGGATGTATACAGGTCTTACTTCACCTTGGTTTTAACCATCCAGCAAAAAAGTGTAACCACAATATTGGAAAAGTAATGCTATAATAATATGTTAAGTTGTAAAATGTTCAAATCACTATCAACTTATGACAATTTCCATCTGTATTGATAACTCACTACTTTTATGGACTATTCGACTATATAGAGTTCCATTGCATACAAATGCCAAGAATCTTTGGACTGGCATTAAGAATGAAAGGATCTTCTAAAAGTTCTCCAAACAGCTTTTACAACTACCCAGGATCACCCAGTTTTCACACAAGGAAAAATGGAGATATCCTGAGAGCTTTTAAAGCTGGAAATTAATCATATATGTAATTTTGCCAGTTATGCTATGGGCTACCACTTGATCCTAGAGCTTGTCTTCTTTTTCATCTTTTCCTCATTCCTGCCATCATTTCCCCCTGAGGTACAATGGATCACACTGAGAGACCATGGGACCCCAACAAAGCACTGACCACATAGTATTAGATAATATCTCAAACTGTTTTATACAGATTGCTCCTTCTGTTCATTCTTCTTGCTGCCTATTGCAAAGGTGATTTCAGGCCTCCTCTCTAGCTCAGATCATAGCACTCATATATTTTCCATAATTCATAGTCACTATTTCTTGAGCCATTCTCTTCTGCATGAATTGATAAAATTTGAGTTTGATCCTAAGTTAAGTCCTTTGTTCTGGTTATCCATCACCCTAGCTGAATTTGGAGCCTCCTTGGATTCCCATAGTTATCAATGTTTTATTGTTCTTATTTTTCTTATGTATCACACTGTACTGGTTGACTGAAATTAATTCACCAAAATTTCACTGAATCTTCTATGTGATTACAAATATAAACATCTTGGACTGTGATCATAATGGCATGAGCTCTCAGTGGATTCTACATATGGTTGTGGCCTATGCCTGATTTGTATATGATATTTTATCCTTATGCTTTTACCTGGAAAATGTTACAAGCACTGCCATTTCTCCTTTACAAAGCTACTAACCACAATCATGAGTCTTCTATGCTAATAACTTAATCACCTCCCCAAAGCTCCCATCTAAATAATATGTTGGCCATTAGGGCTTCAAATATAAATTTACTGGGGGAAAATTAATCCAAACCACAATACTTAACTTTCACATATTTCAGGAAAGCTTGTGTAGATTGGAAAATAATGAGAAAAAGACCATCTATAAACAAAGTGGTAAGAAACCCTTATTGGAATGTTCAGATACAACAAATGGCCTGAAAGTGGCAAGGCAGTTAGTCAAAGACATACCTAACTACAGCATACTCATGGAAGGAAGGATAGCAAAAACAATCATGGTAAAATAATTATATAGCTGTTCTGTTTGAAGAACAGAAAAGAGACTAATATTGTATATGTCAGTGAGTAATGCGACAGTAAAGAATATCTGACAGGGAACTGGAGGCATAAATCTTATAGGATGTGTTAAACTGCTGTATATACTTTCGATTTTACTCTGTAAAATAGAGAGGCACTACAGTTTTGAACAAAGGAGTGATTTGCACTGATTTATACCCTAAAGACATTTACTACTTTGTTGAAAATAGGATGGAGGAAGACAATAGAAGAGACTGAACATTTCTTAAAAGCTATCAAAGTAATCTAGTGAGTGATCATGAAGGCTCAGACAAAAAAAGGATTGCCTTGCTGGTGATGACCAAATTGTGAGATTCTATATCTGTTTTGAAGTCAACTCCAGCCTTAATTTCCAACACCTAAGATGTAGAGAATTTTAAAAATATAAAAATAAATGAGCAACTGGCAATGCAATTTCTTTCAGCAAAGATGAGGAAGTTCACGAGTAAACATGAGCTCAATTTCAACCACAATGATCATGAAAAATTTAAAAGGCAGTTTTACAAATCTGGAGTTTAAGAGGATTATCTGTCTTGTCTAGAAATGCAAACTGTGAATTATTTAACAAATGTACAGCATTTAGAGCATAAAAATAGGCAACATAATCAAAGAAATGAATACTGTTAAAGGAGAAAAAGGTCATGAGTACATATAAATGTGAACAAGGAAAAAAGAACAAGATATAACAATTAGAAATACTGGTCTATTAAAATATTCATGAAATAAATCCTGGCTCTTGCTCAAAATAAAACCATGACATTATTAGGAAAATTATTTAAACTTCAAAAGAAATGACAGAGAACTCCACATAGAGAAATTTACTGAACTCCGTCTTGCTAGACTCATGTTATGCTAAAGTTCTCTTCTACATTAAATCAGCTCTGATTGGCAACAATTATAAGAAAATATATTGAAGGTCAATTTTGGGAAGGTAACAATGGGTAAACATGAGGAGGACTAGCCATTAATATCTGGATTTATCAACATAAATATAACTAGTGGTTTAAAATACAGAAATATCTTCTGAATGATGTTGGCAAAGTATTAAAAGAATAGATTACAACGTGATTATAAATAGGTAAATCTGACGCAATGAATTCAAACTGTATTTTTGTGGAACGTTTTCTTACTAAGAGGAAAACAGAAGGCAATAAGAGGCAAAAGAGGTTTACATTTTTTTCCATCCTTTTTCTCCCTGTTATCTTCCTTCTGTTTCCTCTTCCCATTCATCCTCCTGCTCAGTCTCCTCATCTACATATTTTT
>NW_004524751.1:4827996-4837798 GCF_000260255.1 Octodon degus
TGCCTTAGGGGGTATGCCCAAAATGCCACTCAAAGAATCAACCCGGCCACTGTGTTCTACCCTAAGCAGGCACTTTAGTCCACTAAGATATCAGGCCAGCCCTTAACTTGTTTATTTATTTATTTATTTATTTATTTATTTATGGCAGAACTGGGGGGTGAACTCAGGCCCTTGTGCTTGCCAGGCAAGCACTTATTATACTAAGCCATCTCCCAGGCCCCTTTGTCATATTTTTAATAAAACTTCCAATTAGATACATAAAATAGTGCAGAGCAACACTATAATTTCATCACTGGGAGTCTAAGGCAGAAGGTTCACTGTCTCTGTTACTTTACTCTTATTGCTGGAACAAAACACTTGACTCCCAAAATTGAGGAAGGAAAAGTTTATTTAGCTCACAGTTTGTGGAGCTTTCCGTGCATACTGAGCTGGCTCCAGGGCAGAGTGAATCATGACAGAGGGCAGCACTTCATGGTGGTGTAAGACAGCAAAACAGCAAGAGCCAAAAGGGACGGGCAAGGACAGCAGCAGCAGCAGAGGCAGAGAGTCATCACTCTCCCTTCTTTATACTTCAGCCAGGCTATCTTCCCCAGGGTAGCTGTAGCACTCTTAATTCCAGCAGCACTCATACCCATAATCTCAGCACTGGATCATGAATTAATCACAATTTCTAGAAACCTGCCATCTCATGACTATGTGAAGCTTCAGGGCTACAGCTAGATGCAAACCATGACAATCATCTTGAGTTCAAAGCCAACCTAAACTACATAGTGAGTTCAAGGCCACATTGACCTATATAGAAATACCTTACCTCAAAATGTATATATGATATATGTATCATGCACAATAATGGTGGTGAAAATGCAAGTAATTTTGCTTTGGAATTTTGGAATATTTACTATTTTACTTTTTTTTATACATATTTAGTACAAGGTCTACAGGGTTTCACTGCCTAGATCAGACTCATAATGATTCTCCTGTTTTCAGCCTCCGAAGTGCTGGGATTACAGGCACACACCACCACGCTCAGACTCAGTCACTATCTGAGTGTGCCCCGGGGGTGGGGTCAGCATAGCATGCGTGGGATCAAACCCTGGTCACTGTGCTCTGCCCAAGCATGTACTTTAATCCACTCAGCTATATGACTGGCCCCTAACCTAATAGTTTTGATGTGAATCTTTTCATTTAAAACTGGATATTTCACAGATATATTTAGATATTGCAAATGATTTCTCTTCTATCTAAATGGTATAACTTGAACAGGCACATTACCTAAGGAGATCAAATTGCAGCATTTAAGCTTAAAATAGCCAGTACCTGAACATATTCCTATGGAGTTTTCAAATTTATTCAGCAAATAAGTAAGAACAGAATTTATTTCAACTTTCTATAATATCATCATAATTTATTAAATTTCCCTAAAACTATAACAATAATGAGAAAGTAGATTTATATATCTTGCCTGTACTTAATAAGTGGAATTAAATAGCTCCTCAGTGTAAACACTAAGGCTCCACTGATGATTGCTGTTTATTTTGAAAAATAGGTAATTCATAACATTTTATAGAACACTGAAGTACTTTCATCAATTGTAATAAAACTAAGACCAAAATCTATCGGGGAAAATATTAAGTTATTCAGTTCCATATCGAGAACCCAGGGAAATTCATGAGAAAATCTAAACTACAAAGTGCTTGTGTGGTCCCATGCATGCATCACTGCTGGTGGTTGTAGCTTCCATGGCCCCACTCTTGGGCTAACCTGCTTTGTCCTTGCAGATTTCCTCACACATTCCATATTCCTGGTCTCTTCAAAATTCTGTAGTCTCCATTGTGCTTTTGTTTTACACTGTCATCTTCATACACCATCCTCTCTGTTGCAAGCCTCATAGATCATCTCTTGAAATGTAATAGGAAGCCTTTCTGACACCACACTTTTACTTTGTGCATATACTTAAAACCATAACATATTTGGTGAAACAGAGGATTCTTTTTTTTGGCTGACTCAGGCTGCCTTAACAGTGGGTCTTGTAAGGCAGGTGGAGGTGGGGATTGGGGATGAACTGAGGTATACTGCCCCTAACTGCATTTGCTGGAGGAGGCCCTTATACAACTGAGCTAACCGGCAGGACCCCTGGTGAGACAGACAGATGGGGAAGGGAGAGGGAGAGAGAGAAAGAGACAGAAAACCTGGGGACTGATACCCAAAAACAATGGTGAAGATTAGTGCTTCTCCAAAAATGAAGCAAGACTACCTTCTTCCCTCACTTTTTCTTCCATGTACACTACAAACCCATTAAAAAAAGAGAGAGAGAATAAAAAACAGTAACAAAGGATGTCTCTCACAAAAGGGTAATGATAAGTCAGAACCCTCATCCTGACTCCAAGCCTCACTTCCTTTTGGACCCAAGCCTGGCCAAAACTGCAAGCCAACTCTGCCTGACTTTGACTCAGGCAAAAAACCACAGAAAAGATCCTTTAATTAAAGTTGAAATTCCTCACAGAACAGGTAGCCCTGCTAATATCTCTCACTCTGCTGTTCCAGCCCACAAACACCTTCCCCTAAAAACCCTGTTAAATTCCCTGTCCCCTTTTGTTCAGGGCTGTCTTGGTCCATTAGTCAGCCAGCCTGCTTGCTCTTACCTTCAATAAATCTCATGTCAGAATACCTGCTCTGTTCAGTTGAAAAGATTCATACCAAACAGGTAAGTATTTCTTCTTCAGTAAGTGCATCATTTACTCATTCCTAGAACTGGGATAAGCCAATCAACTAGATGTTTCTTACACAAGTTGATAGTTAACTACAAATGAAGGCATTTCTCTTCTTCTTTCCATCAGTTTTTATTTTTATGCTTCTGAGATTTGTGGGCTTATTGTAATAAAAAGACTATGGCTAGAATAGAGGTAATTTTAGTTCATGTCTGTTTTTCAGTGATGCACACAGGCCGGAAAATTACAGGATTTTGCCTGCTCAAAGATCCAAGAACAGTTATTAATTTGGGGCAGGGGCAGAATGTAACTGGCCAAGCACCCATTACTCCAAAATTGAAGTACAGTATTGATGATGCAAGACAAAATACAGATACTTGCACATAATAAAACCCAATTAATAGCAACAACTATTCCAACCTTGGAAATAGCAAGAAAATTAGAAATTATATTAGCATTAACGACAAACTGTATATTAATTTGCCACAAGAACCAACAAAAGATACCACTACATGGGCCATAATATAAGAAAACAAATCTATAATTATAATATAGCCTCAATAACATCCTTGTACCTATAAACCATGGATATCTAAAACATGGAACAACTATATCTCCAGCAATAGAAAATAACTCAACAAAATGATCAGAGAGTAAAGTAAACATTTAAGATGAAAAGAATCTAACGGTTGTACTAGTGAAGATGGATGGGTAGGAAATGGGATGTAAAAGAAGAGTTACAACATAAAGCAAAGGAGATAACAAAAATAAAATAGTGTGGTATATTATCCTCTACAGCAAATAACGAGAAGAGGAAGACAAAGAGAAAACATAGAGCAAAATAAGAAAGCAACAAAAAATAGAAAAATTAAAAAGAACAAAAGAAATATATCCTCATGCACAAGTAAAAGAAGAGAGAAATTGGTCTAAAAAATCCTTAATGTACATTCATTCCAGCATTTGCAATATTAGGATTCAATAGATATGTGAGAGACAGTGAGTTCTTGCTAAGATAGAGAGGGGAATTTTATAGAAGGAAAGGAGAATCATAATTAAAGTTATGGGAAAAAAGGTGTATCACCTGTATATACAAACTCTTATAGTGAATGAATGCAATTATTATGAACTGCAAACATGTACAGAACTAATAAAAATAAAATCACAGATTTATCTTTGATCAATTAACTATCATTCTAATCAGATTTTTCTCATAGGAGCTGATGAATTTTCCTTGTAGTTACTGTATGATTGGCATGACACAGTGTATATAAAGGTATATATGACCTATGTACTGTATTAATTCACAAATTACTAGACAATCACTTTCAAATCAAATTAATATATTAATTTGGAATTGATTTGCAAATATTTACTATCTGGTTATACAGTATAACCAAGAACTTGTTGAAAATGTCCTGAAATGTTTATGCATTCCTCAGACTTTGAAATTTATTCTGGAAATTTTAATCTATACTATCACACTTGAAACTTGGAAAAATAATACCTAATTGCATAAAAGCAAGGTACTAAAATTGTCTACTAAGTGAATAAATGAAAAATCTTACAACATTCCTACAGCCAAACAGCCTACCTCTGGGAAAAGATAAGACACATTTTTATTATACTAGATAAATGAAAATTTAATATATTATAGCATACCCATATAATAATAACCTACATGCAGAGTCTATTTTCATATTCCAAAGTATCATATTTTCAGACAAGTATCATCTGACTGGCTGGACTTAGGTACATCACTAGTCACAATTATTTTATAAAACATGAAGAAACATGTGCTAAGCAATTTACATGAGTCCTCATACACTGTTATGATTTTAATTTAGATAAATAATTTTGTTGAATTCCTCGTCTCTGTGTTCAACACAATAACGATTTTCCCTTGTGAGATGTGTGAGACAAAGTTCGAGATAATCTTAGTGATTATGTGCACGTAATACGTCTGATTAAAAGCGTGTGTATGTTAGCTACATACACACTACAATTCTGTGTTTTAAGACTTTTACAATGAATTACCTCCCGACAATGAAAGCAATCATTATGTACTGCAAGTATACACTAATGAAATTTAAAAAACTAAATGAGAAATAACTATCAGCAAAGCTCTCTCACAGTAAAATAAACAATATCTGCCCAGTGGATGAGAAATGAATATGTATATCTCTTGACAGAAACTTGCAGCATTTTTGGTAGTAAAAGAACAGGACAGAGTGCTCATTTTTCATAAATGGGAAAATCATTGAGTACAGTATTTTCTATTGAGAAATCTGGGGTATAAACAGGTTTCATTAGCTTCTAATTAGCTACACAATCTTGAAAATTAATTACTATTCTCAAGACTTTAAATTCCTCAGTTATTAAACAACAGTAATAACCCTGATTTCACAAGATTTGTGGAGAAGTATATAAAATTTAAGATGTACATTCGTGAGTTCTTGACATTAACTATTAACCTGAATATATTAATGTGATATATCTATATCAATCTATCTCTCTATATCTATAGATGTCTATGTATCTGTAGATATCTATAGGTGTATCTATAGATATATTTGTCTATCTATCCATCTATCTATCTATCTATCTATCTATCTATCTATCTATCTATCTATCTATCTATCTATCTTATATGAGACCATGAGAGTTCCCCAAATCCTATGCTAGATACTGTTCAAAAAATTACTTACTCAGTGCATTTACATATGTGATATCAAATCCACTGATTATAGTGCTTATATTTCATACTGTAGTTGAAAACTTCAGTATTAGTAGGTATTTCCCTCTCTTAAGTTCATTCTTTTCAATATAACCCTTCAACATAGCCCAAATCTTGCATATTCTTCTCATGTTTTAGCTGCATTGGTGCTCATTTGAAATAAGAGAGAACTAGCATTACTAATCTTTTGCTAGATACTCAATAAACATTCTCATTGAATCAGAAAATACATTCATTATGCTGTACTTTATGGTTAAGCCTAATAAAATTTTGTATTAAATAAGATTCTATGCCTGGATAATAACTGTTTGCACATTAAAATCTGGATCAAACTGAGTCTCTGCTGGAAAATAAAAAGCTTACAGAATTCAGACTTCATTCTGAGATTCCCTAAGAGATTTTCCAAGATTGTCTTATAAATTTTCTTCTACATTGACTAAATTTGCACACTACTTTTCCTGATTCTAAGTCTCCAGGCTCCCTCGTTTTAAGACATCTACTAGAACAAACTATGTAATCATAACTCTTTTCCCTGCTATGAGTTGCAAATATTTACTGTTTCTTTTTAAAGTCCATTTATCAGTTTTATAAACCAAATATGCTTTGTTAAGTACCAAAAAGCCATTGCTTTCATTAGCAACCATCAAGTAAGGTTGTGGTCCTGACTCCTGTCTCTTTAAAAGAGTAGAAGCCTAATTTGTATATGTTTTGCCATTGTTTGAATATGGGACCCCAAATTCATGTCATATAAATTTAATGTCCAATGCAGTAACATTAAGAGATGGGAAACTTAAAATTTGATTTATTTACTCATGAGGGAAGACCCCAGTGGATCAATCAATCAATCAATCAATCACATGGAATAATGCTTCCATTAGAGTGGGTATGTTATCATAATAATTGGCTCCTTATAAATCATTATATTAGTTCCTTCTCCTTTGTCTATGTTATGCTTTTCACCATGACATGACAGCATGAAGTCCCTCACTTGATGCCAGGGCCCAGATATTGGACTTCTCAGCCTCTACAACTGTAAGAAAACAAATTTCTGTTCTCTGTAAGTCATCCATCTGTGGTGTTCTGTAAAGGCTGAACAACCAGTATAAAAGAAGTACCAGTTAGCAAATACAAATGGTTTAATAGCAGAGAGAAGGGCATGGTGGTGGTGACTATTTGTAAACTCAATAAAAACCCAATGAATTAGATACATGCCATTTATCACCCTTTCCACAAACCTCCTTCTACAGTTTTACAGAAACCCTGGTACTTAGGAATTCTCCCACTTTCATTTTCAATGAAGTTGAAGTTAGATTTAGTGCTTGTCTTCCTTGTTACAATAGCTATGAAAAAGATATTTTTTTCTTTATATGTATCCAGGGAAATTTTTGCTTTGACTATAGGCTACTTTAGTTCTGGGGGGGGAAAAATATATATATATATATAATTAAAATTAATATATTTCAAAATAAATATTCAGGCTTACTCATATTTCTCTCATATAAGTTAATTTTTTGCAGTTTCTAATATTATAGATACAATAGAAAAAATATAGCAAATGTTAAAATAAAAAAGTTAATTACTCTCAAAATACTACTGTTCATTTTAGAGTTTGTTGTGTGTGTGTGGGGGGGGTCTCACTACACAACCCAGACTCTTAGTGATCCTCCTGATTTCTGCTTCCCTAGTGCTGGGATTATGTGCACGTGCCACCAGGCTCGGACTTACTTCTGCTCATTTTACACATACATATCCTGTTGCTCTTTTCACTTTCTGAATCAGTTCTGGAAATCCTCTTTCATGAGTGTCTTAGTAGCACTCTCATAGCACTCTCAAACAGTTTACCTTTCATTATCATGGGATATGTTAATCACATTCCGCAACAAGCACACACTTAGTAAATGTGAATAATCATAGAAAGCATTTAATATATGAGGGCTATAAGTAAAGATATATATTATTTTATATTAACAATTTTTTCACTGTAACATAAAAATTTAAATCAAATTTGATTTTAATACTGAAATTTATGAATGAATATATTCATTTGTTTATATCACAATATGAAATTTATTAATCTATATATGTGGAATTACTTGCAATTATTTTATAAAACACATAAAATTTCCTTACACTTGTGGAAGATCAAATGCGGTCTTCTGAACTTCAATTTGTCATAACATTGTAAGAGCAACTGTGACAGGTTAAACAATAGACATAGAGTAGTATTTAATAAGGCTGCAAAAATAATTTAATAATATACTAATTCCTTTAACAAATTAAAAGTTTTTATTACATACATGGCACATAAAAACATTTCAGAAATGATTTCATTGCTTGGTGCTTTTCATTCAATATTTATGTAATACATCATTCAGATTTATAATTCCTTCAAAATTTAAAGAAGAGGACAGTTTATCAAAATTACAGTCTTTGGAAAAGTACGAAAAATATTCTAACTAGTAAGATTTACACAGTTAAATTGTAGAAAAATTACACAACACTGATTTGCATTAAATTTAGTTTGTATATAGGGGACTTCTCTTACGTAAGCATTTTGTGGTATATACCAGAGAAATTATAATTTTTTTAATGTCAAAATGTTGTGTTTATTTATTATTTGCTAGAATAAATCATAGGGGAGAAAAAGGAAGTACTTAAAATTTAGGGCTCCTGGTAAAATGCCACACTGTGTTAGCGCAACAGCAAGTGTCCTATGACTCTCTTCATAGATCTGAAATTCAAGGTGACTTAGCTCCTGTGAGCTCAATATTACTGATTTTTTTCCCACACATCTCACCACATAGTAGAGAAACTGATTTCCTTTCCCCTACACTTGCTTCCTTGCATCTATACTTGGAATTATCAATGGAGGCTCAGGCAGGCTAACAGTAGCACTGCAGAGATATGCACAGGAAGCTGGTCTATTTTTCATGCTTTTCTCAGAGAGAAAGAAGATAGTTATTGCTCTACAGTATCTACACAGCAGTGAAAATTGATAATTGATCAGTTCTTTTGTGCTTTGTGTGGATAAAGGACAGTGTGACTCATGTAGTATATTTGATAAAAGTATCTAGAATATGCTTACTACATTTCCTTTATATTGTTTTGTTTACTGATATCTAAAATATTATTAAGAATAAAAGTCAAAGCTAGTGTTAACATTACTGCACTAGTGTAATAAGTACAATATAAAAAATAAAAAGAGCAGGCAAAAGACAATGAGACTAGCAGATGAATTCATGGAAACATTGATAAATCCTGATAGGGAAATTTAAATGAATGATACTTATCTATTAGAATATTGCTAATGATTTGATGTATTGCAAAAGTGGAGCAAAAAGAAGCTTAATTATATGATTTATATTGACAAAAGCATTTATAGAGCTTCAATAATTATAAATATCTTTAAATTGTAGTCAATAATTGCAAATTACATAAATGAATCAATTTGTATGACTGAAGATTATATGGGGAGGCAAAAATGAAAATATTTAAGTAAATATTGAGACAAAAAACATATTTCAAAGGCAGCTACTATTTGAACTTAAGAATTACCATAAAGCTCCAAAAATTAGGAGAGATTATAGTAAGAAAAAATAAGTAGCTTAACAGAAAAATAAAGAGTACAGAAATACAATCATGTAAATAGAGTAAAGCAATACTTGATAAAGGAGTAATGCACATAAAACAGACAGTATATTTTTCCATGTAAAACGCCAGACTAACTGGACATTAACATACACAAGAACATACACAATAAACTTATAATTTTCACAAAAATCATACAAATTATATCACATATCCTAAGTATAAAAATGTAAATTAAGAACTATAGTAGGAAACATAAACAATGCAGAGTTTGAAGATTACATTTTACGTGTGCCATTAAAGTCATACTCTTAAGGAATTTGCAAGGCAAATTTTATTAAAATTCAAAAAATTACACAGCAAAATAAACTGTCCAGGTAATAAAAATAAAAGTCTTAGGTTGAAAGAGAAATTTCTAAAATATCTACTTGAAAAAAGTTATTAACAAATTTATACAAATAACAAGCAAGAGGCAAGTAACACTGGTTTATGCTTATAATCCTGGCATTCAGAGAGGCTGTGGCAAGAGGATCAGAAGTTCCAGTGCTGCGTGGGCAATTTAGTGCCTGAGCAAAATTAGTTGCATTTGCATCTGACTGCAAAGTTTCAGGTTTATTTTCCAGTTAAACACACACACACACACACACACACACACACACACACACTAAAATTAGGAAAAAACCTTTCAACAGAGATCATTAAAATAAACAGCAGTGAAGAATATGGAAGAGTTGCTTTTCAATATATCTCAATAGAGAAATGGATATTGAAA
>NW_004524751.1:4837898-4839786 GCF_000260255.1 Octodon degus
GGCATTTTTTTTTTCTCAATTTGCTTTCAAGTAAAAGTATAGTGCAAAATTTTCAGAAAGTTATCTATTGTAGCATAAAAATAAAGAGAGACAAAAAGAGAGAGAGAGAGAGAGAGAGAGAGAGAGAGAGAGAGAGAGAGAGAGAGAGAGAGAGAAACAATTGTTGTACATTGTGACTGACTGACCTGGAAGTATTGGGAACTAAAAAGTAAAGTGCCAAGACTTTCAAACATACCTTTAAAATAAATCTATACTAGCAAAGGCAAATTATGTAAGTAGACAGATGGGTACTGCTATTACACTCGTTTGTTAACTGTAAGGAAGAAAAAGATTTGCAGGGATATAAGGTAATCCTTATAATAATTGAATGTAGAGAAAGGTGTTTAATTCAGAGAAGTTAATCTTTTGATAAGTACACATTCAAATAGTATCTACATGAAATTAAAATAACTGTACCTGTCATCATTTTTATTGCTACAACTCAATACTTAACACCCAAAACTTAAAAAAAAGGATAAATATAATTTGCATACATTTCAGTATTTGCTAAGTGTGTTTCAAGGCAATGTACCATATGAAAGCATATAGTGGAACACATGTTTAGTTTATGGCAGCTAAAAATCAGAGCAAGGACGCATTGCTAAAATACAGAGGACGATGGACAATATATGGTACTCAAGTTTATCTTGTCCACCATGGTGCAACTAAACACATGCAGGAACATACTTTACTGATATGTTAAGCATTACTTACTTAAGTCAACATATCATTATTCATATTCACAATCCACCCCTTGTTAACTTTGTAAGAAAAGCATCTTTTTAAACCATGTTTGATCTATCCATAAATGTAGCAGTAAGTTCCTAATTCTAGCTAACATATAATAATCTTGTATACAACCCAAAATATAGCAATTCCTTCCCAAAGCCTCATTAGTACCAGTATTCTTCAAAAGTGCAAGTTTTTAGAATCAAATCGAACTCTTACCTGTGAACCTCTCCGGGGTGGGGGAGCTTATATACTTCCTGGTACAGTGAAAAGTTTAAGCATTCTCAATGAGAAAGCATGGAATGGGGGACAGGAAAGAATTTAACCCAAGCTAGACAAAAATAAGTAGTGCAGACATTAACTCCTGTACCTGTATTTTTATTAAAATTTGTCTTCCTCAGGACTTGTGTGTTTCCCCTCTGTGACCTTGGCATGTGCAGCTCACAGTGTCTTCATGAGCACCTGCATCTTTCTAGAGCATATTTTTCATGTCCTTAGCATCAAGGATAACTTCACACTTCCAGTGTTCATTGACTTTTTTCTCACATTCTTTGCGATTGTGCTCTCAGTGATTTTTTTTGTCTGCCTTCCCAGGATTTTGTTTAACAACAGTACAGAAAGTCTTTCTCGTCCCATTATCATTGCATGCTACATACCATTAAAACTAGAATCACACAGACAATGCCACAGTTGCTGCCAGTTTGAGCAGTAAACCTTTATGGCCAGATTTATAGTAAAACAATAATGAGAGCAAAAAATCAGAGCCAAAAGCTATTGAAAACCCTCCATTTTGTTGAAAAGAAGCATGTGTAGGGCTGGAAAGATAGCTCAGCAGACTAAGTACCTGCTTAGGCAAACACAGGGACTGAGATTTAATTCCCAGCACCACATGCCATGCTGGCCCCACCTTTGTGATGGCCTGGCTGAGCTGGCCAATGAGTCTGGGTGTGGTAGCACACTCAGTGCTGGGGAGGCTTAAAACAGGAGGATCAGTATGAGTCCAAGCTGCATAGTGAGAGCCTGTACCAAGTACAGGAAGAAGAAGAAGAAGAAGAAGAAGAAGAAGAAGAAGAAGAAGAAGAAGAAGAAGAAGAAGAAGAAGAAGAAGAAGAAGAAGAAG
>NW_004524751.1:4842366-4849648 GCF_000260255.1 Octodon degus
GCAGAGGTGGGTACTGAGACTGTGCTTGGTGGCTCACACCTGTAATCTCAGCACTTGGGAGGCTGAAAAGCAGGAAGCATCACTACAAGTCCAATCTGTGTGGTGAGACCCTGTAGAACCTGTACTAAATACATATTTTTTATAAAAGGGAACTGAAACTTTCTGTTTACTACAAATTTTGCAAATGGATATTAATCACAGATTTATATTCCTACTTACCAAATCTTAGGAGCAATAAAATGTCCATCAACAGATGAAGTAGTAAACTGTGGTGTATCAATGAACTATCATGAGGCGTTTATAGGAAATAATCTAACAAACAGGAAAGACATAAAGAAAATGTACATACATTACTGAAAGGAAAGGAGACAGTCAGAAAAAGTTATATGCTGTACAATTTAAATAAAGTTTATAGGAGCCTGAACAAAGTGAAATTATGATGCCAGTAAGATACTAGTGGTTCTCAAGTGTTGTGGGAGAGTGATGAACAGGTGGTGCACCCAGGCTATCTAGGACAAAACAAACACACCCTACAATTTTGGGAGACAGCAAGGATAATCACAAGGTCAATTTTCATCTGTAAAACAGTGATTTAGCCACACCTTTCCTCAAAATAAAAAAGTAAAATGGTTGTGGATAAAGCTCACTCTGCAGGTGCTAGATTCAAACCTCATTACAAAAACAAAACTAACCCAAATCAAAACAACTCTTTGTATTATGATGATGGCTACACATTATTAGAAATTTGTCCAGGACCACAAAGTGTACAACATTAAGGGTGGACCACGATTTGAACATTGAGCCATAGGTAATAGCAGATGTACTTGTGCAAGTTCTCGAATTGCAAAAAAATAACAGGCAGGTCAGGGATGGTAGTAAGAGCAGAGGTTATGTACAATAGCCAGGGGCATAGGGACAATCTCATAACCTTTTCTTCTTTTAATTGTTCTGTGGATCTAAAACTGCTCTGAAAAGTAAATTCACTAAAAATCAATATTAGGTACTTAGTAAACCAAAATTTACAGAGACTTATCATGTGAAAATCTCTTTTAAGGATACAAAGAATCCAGGGTACCTTGAAGGTATCCAAAAGAAGCATCAGAGTATTTCTCTGCATTTGCTCAGAAATCAAAAGGAAATACTAGGACTTGAGAAGCATTAAAAAGACAGTTTTTAGGTATTTAAAGGTTATTACTAGGTTTGGTAATTGCTTGCTAAACTTTGAAATACAACGTACATGAAAGGATAAACCTGGCATATGTTAAAAACCAATTACTTGTACCTAATAGTAAATGTTGTGATTCAAGTATAGAATTTTTTTTTTTTTTTTTTTTTTTTTTTTTGGTATTTGAGGGAAGGATCTGCAAGGTGTTCAGGGTCTCACGACTAGATCAGACTCTTAATGATCTGCCTGCTTACAGCCTCCCAAGAGCTGGGATTACAGGCGAGTACCACCACGCCCAGTATCAATTGCCCTCTCAGCACACCCTCGGGGTGCGGCCAGCACAGCAGGCCTGGGGATCAAATGCCCACCCCCTACACCTACTTGCTGGCACTTTAATCCACTGAGCTATTTGGCTGGCCCGATAATTTTTGTTTAATTATTGACCTTTAGAATCTGTGGTATCATAAACTTACCTAGGGGATGTTCATTCATTAACAACGAATCAGTGGAACACAGTATGTCAAAAGATGTCAATGTATTTGTAATAAATACTGTTTTTCCTACTCTTCATAATTCTCTACATCACTGGCACTGATTCCACAGACACGTAAATGTAAAATCATTTCCATTCCAGAAATAAATGCATAAATTGTATTCCCCAGCCCACTCTTAGTTTAACATCCAGGTAGTGTTTTGTCTCTACACCTTGTTCTTTGAAATATTTGTCCTTGCAAGCTTATTTATGTCAACTGTTACCACCTAATGTGCTCTCATACACTAATTATGTGCATTTTATGCAGTATTTATGAGCTAAATTTCAATTTTGTGCTAGCTGAAATCATAAATCATACTATTTGCATGTATAGCCCAGTCAACTACTTCTTAAGCTCTATGATTGCTTGTTTGAAAATTTCAAATTCTGATGTAGCTGTTAGTTTTAAACAATGTTTTTACAAGTTTTCTTGAATATTAGTTTTCAGAAATCACAAATACTTTGTTATCAAATTACTAAGTAATCAAATTTGATAGAAAAATACTCATTGCTTCAATCTAAGCCTTATATTCTGTCAATCTGGATCCATACACTACCATTTTCCTTAATAAACTCCTTATATCTGAGAAATTGATTACAATTTACCAGGTGAGACAAAAAAATTCCTGATTCATACTTCCTAGATATTTCTTTTATAAATTCTACTAACATAACTAAGGACAGAGAATCTTTCCTGGAGAAACTGCAAAGTTTCATTGCCAGGGCCTGAGCTGCTAGGTACTTTTGCATATACAGGTATGGGTTAATTCTATGTACATAATCTTACTCCAATTCTTCAGATAACAGCAGAAGAGAAGAAACTTCTGTGTCAACCAGGAAATTAAAATGACTTTCTATCTTACTTCAGATCCTGTCAGAGCATCTCGTTTCATTAAAGGTCAATCTTTTAAAGGTAATAGGGCTTCAGATGAACTCACCTTTAGCCGGTGATGCAGAATATTCTACTCAGACTGGTTTCTTGGCTGAATCTGACCTTGGCTTTCTGATTTCAATTATCCTTGATAAAAACAGTGAATTTATCTACTATGTCAGCTGACTTCTTGTACCGTTTTGACACAGATTACTACCTACAGCAGATGCATATCCCTCTGGCTCTGCTCTGTCTCAGACCAATTGCATGGCAAGCACCTTGCTCCCTATTAGACATTTGGACAAGACCAGTGCTTATTTTTAGCAGACATCTTGTGTTCTTTATATATGGATTGCCTACAGATGGTTTCTCTCAACTTGTCCTCTTGTAACTGATACCATCAGTTAAGAGAAAGACAAGCTGCTTGGCAATTGCAGAGTTTTCATGTAGTTCCCTGAATTTATCTACCCTAATCTGTTGGAAACTGAATCTATTGACCTTCAAGTGTAAGGTGTATGTCTTTGGTCTCTTTCTCTTAAAACTGAATTTATTTTTAGTTTATCAGTCTGTAGTGTTTTAATATTACATTGGTCAAAGTATGTGTTCTTTCAACAAACTAGCTAAAATTTCTGATTACTTTAAGAATATGCATTTAATAACCCTCTCATGTGGCTTATAATCTTACTGTGAAAATTACATTTCCACTTTCTTTCAAGATTGTACTGTTTATTTTTTTTTTCTTTTCAAGATTGTAGTTTGGAAAAAATATTTTGGTAAAAGAGAATAGTAATCTTGAACCCCAAAATACAAAACTCTTACTTGCATTTTTGTTAATATTTGAATGTATATTAGATGGAATGTGAATAATTCTCCTACAAATTTACCTTGCTATGTACATTTTAGACTGAAATGATATCTCTGATATCTTGCACAGCTTTTAAAAATGCAACTTTAAAAAATTATTTTCTTCTCTTGTTAGGAAGGAAAACCAGTTAAATACATTTCATTGAGTAAGTGAGGCATGTGTATATCTGTGTGTGTGTGTGTGTGTGTGTGTGTGTATGTGTGTTTCTGTGTGACTATGGTTAAAATATATTCTGTACCTTGAATGTAGTGAAATCTTAAATAACAATTAAATGAAAATGAAATGGCAAAACTTATTTCTAAATATGAAAATTAGCTGGTATTGTAATTTGATAATTCCTAGACAATAGGAATTGAGTCAGAAAATATTATTAGTGTCATGCTAATTTTTGGAACTTTCACTCCATAAATTCTTGAATTAAACCACTTTATATTTCTTAATTGAATAGTTTAAATCAAATAACCGGTAATTTTTAGAAAAATCAAGAAATCAATGTGTAACCTTCAACAAATAGAAGGAATTGAGGAACAAAGTTTAGGCACATTCTGTTTCAATCTTTAAAAATTAGTATACCCTGAGACTTCGTACAATTGTTAAGAAACAAATGAAAATGCACGCAGTCCTATTATGTTGAAGTAATAATTGCTGAAGTAGTGTTTTTATCTTCTCTATTTATTCACATATAAGTAGGCACCAGTAGTGTAGCAAAGGGGCCGAGATTATACCTTTTTTCTTTTTGTTGGATTGTTTTTTCTTTTATGCAGCAAGTTTGTTCATTGCCACTAAGCATATGTTCTCTTATCTTTGTATTTTCGTGCCACAGACCAGACACTGTTCACATTAAGTGTATATAGATTTTTATTTGCTTGGTTTCTGTGTGCAAGCAGAATGTGACTCCTGGAAGACGCCTGGCCATTACGCCTTAGTTATGGGCAGGGAAGAGTTCAGTACAGTGCTTGGTGAAACTCTTCATTCCTTTATCTCCAGAAAAAGAAAAAAACCATGTCCTTTAAAGAAAAAAGTGAAATGCCTGTTTTTTAAGCAAAGGATTAATGGATAATTTTACCTTAAACTGCAATACCTGTATTTTCTTAGTATTTCATTTGTTTATAGCTGCGTATTATATATTACCCTATCTGATCCTCTTAGCATTTTCTTCAATATTCAGAAAAGAAAACTGAGGCCCTGGCAGATTTAGTGTGCGGTAAGCACTCTGTCAGCGAGACAGCCACGAAACCTGTCTGAAGTCAGACTGATAACAGCGCGCCTGGCAGCAAGGCAGACAGACAGGTGTCCTCGCATCGCTCCCATTTGATGCCCGGCTTCTTCTAGAAATCAGCATCTCTTTACTTATATAATCTGCTTTTCAGGAGTGTACTACTCTGTTTTTCATTTCTTTATGCCTCAAAAATATTATTTTTCTCTATTTAATGCAGAGAAAGAAAAGGGCACAATTAACCTATTTTCCTGTGGAAGCTCTCTCTTCTGATTGAAGCACCATCTGCCTGACCGAAAAGTACAGAAATCCAGACTTCTTTTTTACCTCCCTCTTACACATTTTCTACAACAAATCAATACGTGGGCTGAATTTATCTACTGTCTTCCTTTCATCACTTAATCTTCTTTGCATATATTGAAGGTAGTGTGACGTGCCGCTTAAAATACTGCATGGCCATTATACCGAATTCCCTATTTACTGTCTTTAAAGACCACAAATCTTACCTTTGTTTTAATGGAAACCTTAGCATTTTAAATCTCAGATTTTACTATGTCACTTTTTTTTTGTTGCTGCACTGCAGGCTTCACAGATAAATCACTCTTTCCTAACATTCATTTGCCTCCATAGTCTAAACTTTCTTTTTTACTTACACACTAACATCATTGTCTTTATGCATTCTTGTTGCAGATACTGTTCTTTCTCACTCTATAAATACTCATCTTCTAGTTAATTCCAAGTCACCTATCAATATTCCATTTTTTTCCTAATAATTCAATTTACAAATTCCTCAGACTCAAGAGTGAATTTCGGCTCACTTAGGGACTAATCTCAGTGAGACCTCTGAAACTTTATTTATCAAGTCTTCGCGTTGTTTCTTTCAGCACCGACTCATAACATACAACAAGTGGCGCACAACCCGAGGCACGGAAGACGACCAGGGGTTCACCTCACCTCAGACAGAACTCTACGAAGTTGTCCGTGGGGTCCAGAGACCTTGCCTGGCCCTCTGGTCGCTGGGGACGAGCCTGGAGAACATCTGCAGCATGATGCTGATGATGAATAGGCAGAAACTCCGAGAGCTGGGGATTGAGAGGAGCAGCATGGAGAACAGTGCCTTCGAGGCTGCCCAGAATATTGCCCTCACCGATGGGCCATTGCCTCGGCATGGATGTTCATGACCCCCCACACATGTCACGCTCCCTCCCGGTTCAGCCCGGGATGGTGATCACCAGTGAGCTAGGCATTTATGTTCCGGAGGATAACAGAGATGCTCCAGTGAAGTTTCGAGGTGTGTGACTCGAGGATGACATAGTGGTGACGCAGCACTTGTCTCTCATCCTCTGCGTAGATTGTGCAAAAGATCTGAAGGATATGGAACAGATCTGCAGCAGGGCATCCCGATCCCGCTGCCTCCCTGCCTCTTCCATTTGCCAGGCCAACCTGCAGATGTGCAGAATTGTGTGTGGGTGCTGCGGTAAGCAGATGGACATCTGGAAAAGTGAATATTTAGAGGCTTTGTTACTATAGCTCTAGTAACTAATTGTGCAGTTCAAATTTTAAACAGAAAGTAAGATCTTGTTCTATTTATGTCCATGCATTCCATTGAGCACACTTACACAGAAGGCTCCCTTCTCTCTTTGGGCCCTTCTCTCGCTGCATTTGCACTGAGATCCATCTAGTATCACACAGGTATTTGTGTGATTCCTGCATTCTGAGCTCACGGGTCAGTGCCTAGGCTGAGGGCCACCTGTCAGTTACCTAGGAAGGTAGTGACCTACCTCCTTGGGTCCCACCTTCCAGGACCCCCAGGAGCCCTTGGGGTCTCTTTGTGTTCAGTCAGTTCTGATTCCAGCAGCAACAGATATTGAACAAGGTAATTTTGAGACTTTTTGCCTCTTGATTGCTGGGATTTGGAGAATATTTAGTTTCTTCATAAAGAAGACAATGGAAGAAAAAGCAAACTATGTATGTGTCTACCTCAGAGCCAGACTTCCAGCTGTCTGTTCTCTTCAGTTTAAAGATGATTCCTTTCCCAGACAAATAGGCTTGCTTCACAGATTCACTTTTTTGTTTGGAGCTGGAGGTCTCCCATGTTGTCTGTGCTGATCTCAAACTCGTGCACTCAAGTGACCATCCCACCTCAGCCTCCCACAGTAGCTGGGGTGACCAGCACAAAACATGATACCTGGGTCCATCATAGGTTCTTAATGCATCAACCCTCAGACAGCACCCTTGAAGCTACCACACTGGTCAACGATAACGACCCTACTAATAGCCAGCATAGGCTGGGTGTAGGGGCACATGCCTGTAATCCTAGCACTCAGAAGGCTGAGGCAGGAGGATCTCAGTGAATCTGAGGCCAGTCTGAAGTACACAGTACTTTGTCTCAACACCCCCTCAAAAAAAAAGTTTATGTGCATCTTTTTTCAGAATATATGTAGATCTCTTTCCCCACACCATTCAGTGGTAGGGATCAAACCCAGGGCCTCATGCCTGCCAGGCAAGTGCTCTGCCTCTGAGCTTCACTCCAAACCCTCCATTAAATTTTTGTAGGGTCAGAAAGGTAAAAGCCTTCCCAGGGTCATTCTGTCTTGAAGTTAAGGTCCATAAAACAAATCTCCAGATAGAGA
>NW_004524751.1:4850328-4851759 GCF_000260255.1 Octodon degus
CCTGTTCATTGAAAACAGATATGTCACTCAACGAGGTGAAAGCATTTGTTACTGTCACCTTTTAAAATGTAAAACATTATAGAAATGTTTAAAAAAAAGAGAGAATTTCATAACCATTAAAGGTAACACATTATTTTACACTGTTTTTAATTCACAGTTACCTTTTTATAGCATAGAGTGTGATGCTTTGTAACATGTATATAACATGTAATAATAAAATTTGTACCCTTAGTACATACATCATTACATAATGAAATATTTTTCATCATACTTACATACTGTGAAGTCAAATACAAGTACTTATTCACTCTAAGTTGTAACTTTTTGCCAATCGACAAAACATTGTGTACCTTCTTCTCCATGTTTCCCAGCCTCTTACAATGATTGTACTGTACTTCCTGTCTACGTGACTGCTTGTGTGGTTGAGTGTCTGCATTTGGAGATTGTCCTGCTGTGTAGTCGGGTGACCTTGAAATCACTAGCCCAGGCTGGCCAAAAGCTAGCAGTGGCCTTCCTGCTGCAGTCTCCCCATTGCTGGAATTACCATACCTGGATGTACTGGACATACATAAGAAAAGAAAATGTAGATTCCATAGATGAGTACGGACATGTGATAGCCGCCGTTCTGTGCATGGCTTATTTAACCAGATGCCGTATACTTTAGATTCATGCATATTAGTGCAATTGACAGGATTTTATTCTTATTAGAACTTAATAGTTTTCTTAATCCATGAATATGTTGAGTAATATTTTAATTCATGTGCTGTACTGGTTATTGTGAATAATGTTTAAATAAATATAAGAGTACAGGCATATTTTTGACATACTGATTTCATTTCTTTTGGGTATGTACCATGTAGAGGAATATCTTGTTATATAGAAATTCTAATTTTAGAAAAGTTTTAAAGGAACTTTCATATTGTTTTCTACAGTTGTTGTACTAATTACATTTCCATGAATAGTACATGAAAACTCTCCTTTCTCCAAAAATAGTGCCAGAATTTATTTTTGTCTTTGCTGTGGAACCAATTGTAAATTTAATCATGTGATAATTCATTTTGACTTTCATGTTAATTTCCCTGATAATTATTGTGGCTTAGTGTGTTTTCAGACACTTGATTGACATGTGTAAGCCTTGGCTTTTAAAAAAAAATATTTGTTTAGATTTATTGTGTTTTTTAAAAATTTGATTGTTTTTGTTGCTACGATTTTTGTATTTGTCTCAGGTTAATTGCTTGTATATTCTATATATTTATTCCTTCATAGATACACTATTAGTAAATATTTTCTATTTTATAGGTTGTTCACATTTAATTTTTCCTTTTGTAATGCAGAAGTTTTTATTTTGACGTAATTTCATACCAGTATTTTTTCTTTTGCTTACTGTGTAGTTGGGATCTTATTTATGAAATCAGTGGATAGGTTTTTTTT
>NW_004524751.1:4853214-4853962 GCF_000260255.1 Octodon degus
CCACCATGCCCAGTCTCAATTGCCATCTCAGCACACCGGCACGGCAGGCCTGGGGATTGAACCCCTGGCCCCTGCGCCTGCCACTGAGTTATTTAGCTGACACCTCATGTTAATTGTGCACATATAATAGCTCTTGCTTGTCTGTGGTGTTTCTTTTGGTGTTGCATAGAAAGAATATTTAAGTCTGCATGAAACTACTTGACAAACATCTTACTCATGTCATAAAATACTCACATATATACTCTACTATAAATCGACACTAAAATTTGATTAAGCCATGGGACAATAATGCTGGTGAAAGGAGTATAAGGCCACACTCCTTCCTCCCTTGTGGTGTCCTGGGTGGAGTTGTCAGTGAGAATTGAACTCTGCTCCTTTAGACCTCCAGTGCCCTGAGGCAGCAGTGACAGTGAGAGGAGACATGTGTCTGTGCTCCTTCAGTCATCCATTGCCCTGGGACAGCAGTACCAGTGAATGGAACATAGGTCAGCAATCTTTCCGTCCTCCATTGTCCCAGGCTGGTGATGCTGGTGAGAGGAGTCAGCCCAATAAATAGACAGCTTAAAGACAAGCCTTGACATCTGTGACAAGGTCATCTGACTTAGAAATCTAAAGCATTAACATAGAAAACAAAAGGAAATAGAAAATAACAAGAGAAAGGAGTAGAACATGATCCCAAATGCTCATCACAAGCAGAACAACTCCAGAGCACAAAGAGATAGAGAAGGGCTGGTGAGATAGCTTCTGG
>NW_004524751.1:4855768-4856596 GCF_000260255.1 Octodon degus
AATTAATCAGGATAAAACTTGATATATAACAAAATCTTGGTTTATGTTACCAATTAATATGAAGTTGTTTTCTGTTGTTATAAGTCTATATTTATTGCAGTACACAAAGCTGACAAAAGCTTACTACCTCTGGACATAAACTTGTCTATGAGATGATGTTCCCATTCTCTACATAATAGAGTATCTTACATGATTCTCTCATTTTTCACTCACAATATATGCTCTAGAGAAAGTCTGGTGGACTAAAACATGCAATAATTCATCTCTCTAAAAGTACATGAGTATAAGAAATAAAGCCTGGCAAAAATTAATAATCTATCATTTTATTGGCACTAAATATTCAAAGCAGTTAAAGTAAACCATTTGGAAAGTATATCATACTAGTCATGAATGTGTTCAACTGCCAACTCAAGTGCACATTTTAGAAGTTCCAGGTCTTACTCGACCTCAACGCCTATGGCAAATTGATCTCCACAAAACTCTTGGCTGACATTCACACGCTGCCAACCAAAACTTTCTCTGATGAAAGGAAAACACTCATTTGGCTTTCAATACTCACACTCATCTGTTTCTACCATTTCCTGCTGCTTCCTTATGGCTCATGGATTGCAAAGAATCACGAATGTAATTTAGATAGCCACTCTCAAAGTATGCTGTTTCTATCACATCCTGAATTTAGTTTTTTGACTCTAAACCCACAGAAATTTGATCAGTTTTTAATTAATATTGACTTTACAAGGCTGTAGACTTTAAGTCTAATCTACATATAGGAAATTCTGCTAGTAAAATTTGAAGTGCTTTATGGTTCACTCTAGATTTTGACTCTTG
>NW_004524751.1:4857281-4858315 GCF_000260255.1 Octodon degus
ACCCTCTGCTATGCCCTCAGGACCCTTCCTCAGCCCCACCCACCCCAAGCCCGAGAGATCCAACACAAGCCCAATCTTGGCAAGTGTGTGGGAGAGCTTCTGCACTCCCCTGCATCCCCTGGGCCAAGGGCACAATAGAGGAGCACAACAGGTTCACTGTTGTGCCAGAGGTGCACAAGTTCACTTCCAAGGGCTGCATCAGGAAGGAGCTAAGCACAAGAACTAGACCCAAACAAGGCACAACTGGATAAACTCAAACTTAACAGAACTGCACCCAAATTTCATAACTTACTTAACCATAAGTGATAAGGTTATAACTTTACAAAACATTTCAGCAAAGGTCAGAGATCAGTGATAAATGAAATGATAAAGACAAGGAGCAAAATGCAATCTCAGGACTCAAGCCCACCCAAATCAAGTGCAGAGGACACTAGTTCAGCTGAAATGTATGAATTAAAAGCATCTGAAGAAAAGAAACAACAGCAGAAAGGTATAGAGGAACTCAGAATTAATCTTTGAAATAAAAAATAAACCTCTGAATTAATAGCGTTGGAAGAAAAGAAACAACAGCAGAAAGGTATAGAGGAATTCAGATCAGAATTAATCTCTGAAATAAAGAAAGAAAATCTCTGAATCAATAGCCTCTAAACTAAAGAAACAAATGCAGAAATACATAGAAGAAATCTGATCAGAAATAATCTCTGAAGTAAAAGAATTAATAACTGCTTCTCAAGAAGACACTGATAAAAACAGTAGAGGAGATTAGAAAAGCAACAGATTCTTTGACCGAGCAATACAGTAAAGAAATAGATTCCAAGAAACAGAGCCAAATAGATATAGAGGAACTTAAAATTTGAATCACAAGTTTGCAAAACCATTTGAGTGAAAGAGAAGATAGAGTTTCAGATCTTGAAGATGTTGTCACAGCTAGTGAAAAGGTAAGAAAATATCTCTTAAAAACAACTAGGATGCAGGAAAAAATAATTCATCTCCTGCAAAACAATGCAAAGATGAACAACGTGAGACTAATAAGC
>NW_004524751.1:4863225-4864977 GCF_000260255.1 Octodon degus
TAAAACTTGACCCAGGTCTATCACCATGCACTAAGCTAAAGTCAAAATGGATTAATGATCCAAACATTAAAACAAAAACACTAAATCTCCTGGAAGAGAACGTAGGAGGAACTCTTGAAGACATAGGGGTAGGCAAAGAGTTCATGGACAAAAATCAAATCCCACGGGTAATACTTGAAAGAATTAACAAATGTGACCCTCTTTTTACTCGAAGTTTTGCACGCCAAAAGAAACTACCAACAAAGTGAAAAGACAACCAAAAAATTTCAAAAAAATATCTTGACTAACACACAGACAAAGTTCTGCTCTCTAGACTCTATAAAGAAGTAAAAAAAAATTAAGGCTCCAAAATTTAAAGACCCAATCAAAAATGGCCATCCGAGATGAACACACATCTCAGAGAATGAAAGTAAGAAGTGAATAAATATATGAAAGAATGCTCCACATCACTAGACATCCATGAAATGCAGATTAAAACAACACTGAGATACTATGCCACCCCAAAAGAATGGCTATTATAAAGAAATCAACCGACAACAAACTTTGGAGAAGCTGTGGTGGAAAAGGAACCCTTCTATACTGCTGGTGGAAATGCAGAGTTGTGCAACCACTATGGAAATCAGTGTGGAGACCCCTTAAAAAAACTAGGGCTGGAAATCCCATTCAAGCCAGCTATTCCCCTACTGGGAATCTTCCCAGAGGAACTGAAAACGTCATATCATAGTGATATATGTGCACCTATGTTTATAGCAGCACTATTTGTGATAGTCAAATATTGGAAACAACCAAGGTGCTAGTCACCTGAAGAATAGATGAAAAAAATGTGGTATTTTAATGGTGTATTACTCAGCTATAAAGAATGATAAACTTGAAGCATGTATAGTTAAGTGGATGCCACTTGAAGATATACTGAAAAGTGAAATAAACCAGACCCATATGTGTAAATATTGTATAGTCTCCCTAGTATAAGAACTCAAAAGAAGAAATAAAAATAGAAAGTTATAACACATTTAAAAGGAAAGCAAGAACTTGAGGATTAGAGAATGAAGAGAGGGCAAGGAGAAAAGCTTGGAAAAATGACAGGGGCAAAGCCATATATTCATATGCACAAGATGGGTAAAGCAATGAACCTGAGAAACATTAGCAGATTTTCAAAACTAGCATTTAATCGGTAGGATTCTCCCCCTGACTAACTATATCTGCTGATACCTGTGAACTAAGAAATTGTACTGAAGTAAGCAATATGTAATGGAAGGGTTACACTTGGAATGCCTGTCATTCTGGTATTCTAAATATGTACTGCTTCTCATGACATACCAATTATTGCCCTACTTTCTCTCAGGTAAATGTTTCTTTCAAAAAAATAGGTAATAAATGAATAAAACAGAAGAAAAAAATCACTGGACTGTCCTGCTACAATGCTATATATGGTTAGTTTTCTAAATCTCTATGTAAAAATATGTAATTGTTTATAGTTTTGAATATATTTTAACTTGCTTATTTTTTTAATTTTTCAAAAATATTCAGTAGAGACTTAAAGTTTAAGATACCAATACTAAATTGAAAATACCTATTCTATGTTATGCCTAAGATGCTTAATATTCAGATACATAGTGAGGGTAAACCCAACTGCATATGTTCTGTTCTGGAGGGTTAACAACGTAAGTTTGTGGAACAAAAATTAGAGAAAAAGAAGGGCTGCAAGGACAGCCAACATTTTGACCCTAACCTTTCAAGGTCAGTGAAGACTCA
>NW_004524751.1:4865752-4867263 GCF_000260255.1 Octodon degus
TTCCCTAGAACCTTATGGTATATGTTGGTTCTGTCATTTGCCAAACTGGGAAGTAATGTAGGCGTATTATACAGGATTTAATCGAAACTCCACAGAGCCCATATCTGTCACTTTTTGTAAATGGCTCACAACATATAGGTAGGACACTTTTCTTATTAATTTTTCTTGTTGTGATTTGTGTCTTAAAGAGTACACATCGATTCAGGAGCACTTGGATGTGGATCTAAATCAGGCTGCCTTGAGATGTGCACAAGGCATCATCAGGCATTCTTCCTTCCTTGAAAAGTAGAAGTCATGTGATGCTCACTCTGTAACTTTATTTATATGGTCTTGGACAGGAAAATGGAACTAAGAACATATTAAATATTTTCAGATATTCCTAAACTGTCACTTTAACATTTCTCCTCTATCACATCACCAATATACAACCATGTACTTGTAAATAGCCTCTGTCTCTGAATCGCTATCTATCTATATACATGTGTGTGTATGTATGCATAGCACTGCTTTCATAAACATGGGTGCTTATTTATTACTATTTATTAGTCAGTCTTCCTGTGCCTAGACCTCAAGATAAATAAGTTCTAGAAAATTTGAAGAGCCTAATCTCTGGCTACAATGTTAACACTATACCAACAGTCTATAGTAAGGGGATCTTGAATAAATTCTATTCAATAATCACGGATATTTGTCAAAATATTTCACTTAACATATATTTATTGTGAAACATATTTATTTTAAATAATTAAATAATAATTCCAAATTTATTCTTTTCTTTATTTGTTTATTCACAAGACAAACATACCTCTTGATATCAGAACTGACAACAATCGAAGATAGACAATTAATGAGAAATTACTGATTCACTGAATGACTGCCAAATATCTTTCAAATTATGTGGTCATTGGATCTCAAAATGTTTTCCATGGAGCATTAGTTCTCTTTAAATTTCCCTTATTTTATTAAGTGTACTGCTCTTATTAACACTAAAAAGGGGCGAACCATATTTCAGAAAATGAGAGAAAAAAGGACCCATGTAATTGAGGGCTTTGGGAATTAAGTACAAATATCTCACACAATGATACTTCACTATATATAAAAAAGGACACTTAGACCACTGTATCTACTTTATTTATTGATTTATAAAAGTATTTTATTTATTTATTCATTTGATACTGTGTCTCACTATGCAACTCAGACTCACAGTGATCGTCCTGTCTCAGCCTCCTCAGCCCTGGCATTATGTGCATGTTGCACCACTCCCAATTTTGGTGGATGTCATGACACAAGGCCAGCATGCCATATGGTACTGGGGATAGAACCTGGGTCCTTGCACTTGCCAAGCAGGTGCTTAACCACCATGCTATCTCTACAGTCCCCATACTCATTTTAGACTCTAACTATATTTTACCAACAAAAGGGAAAAATCAAGTACACTTCATTTAACTTTCTTGACAGAGTAAGCTTGGCAAAAGAAAAATGAATTTGCACAATTGCTATTGGATCATCTA
>NW_004524751.1:4867423-4868657 GCF_000260255.1 Octodon degus
CCATAATCATATATATTTATCAAAGGATTTTCTCAGATCTCATCTACCATGAAATATATTGTGGGTTTTTTGGTACTGGGAATTGAACTCAGGAACTTGTACTTGCCATACAGATGCTTTGCAGCTGAGCTACATCCCCAATCTTTTTGATTTTTCTTTTATTTTTTTAAGCACATAATAATATATAAAACAATTTAGTTCATGAATAAATTTAAAAGTGATTTCTCTCCCCATTGAGCACACTATGCCTAAAATTCTGTTAGAAACCATATTTGGGTAAAAGCAGCATTTATAAGCAACTCCAAGCCTAGAGGACCACATTTGGTCTATCTGCCTTTAACATATCCAGATCTAACCTAAGTTCTCTGAATAAGTAGATCTCCTATCAGATATATTAATGGCCTGAATAAGTACCATAATGCATACTGATGGAAAAATGAATAAATATTAGATTTTGAAAGCACACTTAATGGGTTGGCCAAAAAGCTCAGTGGATTAAAGAGCCTGCAGGCAGGCACAGGGGGCCAGAGGTTTGATCCCCGGGCTTCATTGCCTGCCCCATACCTGGGGCATGCTGAGATGGCAATAGACTGGGTGTGGAGGTGCATCCTTGTAATCCCAGCTCTTGGAAGGCTGTAAACAGGTGGATCACTACAAGTCCAATATAGTAGGAAGACCCTGAACACCCTGTAGACCCTTCCCTAAAATACAAACAACAACAACAACAACAACAACAACAACAACAACAACAACAAAAGCTTATATACTACTTTATTTCTAATTCATGTGTCTAAGTTTTCAACCAGATATGGATAAAAAAGAAATCAGTATGACTTATAGGTCATTGAATTCTATTTGCCTAAAAAAGTAATTCTTATAAGTAATCATTAAATATACAAAAAAAGTATTTCACATACAACCTGAGTGTGTTATCCTAACCTAGTATTTTTTAATGAATTAGTGTAGTTTATTGGCTATGTGCGATTCACAAAGGAAAATTATATGGGCCTGGGGAGAAAGCTCATTAGAATAAGTGCTTGTCTGGCAAGCACAGGGTTCTGATTTCAATCTCCAGTATAGAAAAAAAAGAAAGGAAGGAAGAAAGAAAGAAAGGAAGAAAGGAAGAAAGGAAGAAAGGAAGAAAGAAAGAAAGAAAGAAAGAAAGAAAGAAAGAAAGAAAGAAAGAAAGAAAGAAAGAAAGAAAGAAAGAAAGAAAGGAAAGAAAGGAAAGAAA
>NW_004524751.1:4868757-4875896 GCF_000260255.1 Octodon degus
ATTTGGGGGATGTGATTTTACAATTTTATTGATGTGTTTTATATATACATATTGTTGACATTCATCATAAGGTATTTGTATCTCTACATGTTATATACTTCTTGTTCTTTTTTTCCTATTACCTGTCTTCCCTTTAACTCCTCTTCTACTCCTTAATTACAAGAGCTTTTGTCCATGATTTCCTTCTGTTTTCTTTTTGCTTGTCCTTCTTTCTTTTTCCCATCCCTCTCCCTTGTCATCCTTTTCATTACAAGATTTCCTTTTTATTTTCCAATACCGACTGTACATTTTTAAAAATGTATTTAGTACAGGATCCCACTTTGCAGCTTGGACTCATAGTGATACTACTGTTTTCAACCTCCCCAGCACTGGGATTACAGTCTTGTGCCACCATGCCTTGTTTCAGTGGCCAGCTCAGTATGCCAAGAGGGATGGGGCCAGCACAGCATGTGTTTCCAGGGATTAAATCCCAGTCCCTGCACTTACTCCACTGAGCTATCTTGCCAGTTTACTACTACACATTTTAATTCTTCTTTACACTATTGTTTTCTCACACCAGAGAAACAATAGGTTAAGCATGAGTCTGGATTACTTCACTTCAGTGTATGGCCTCAAGTCCAATCATTTAGCTGGAAATATCTCAGGGTTATCCTTTATGGCAGAGTAGTACTCCACGGTATTAAAAAAGCCTACATCTTCTCTATTCATTAACTGAAGGGCATTTGGGCTATTTCAAAAATTTAGTTATTACAAACTGCTTATATCAAAAAGTAGTGTGGATATGTTGATATGGTATGATGCTTTAAATTATTTCAGGAAGATACCAAGAAGGGTAATGGAAATTATAGTTTTAGTGTTTTGAGAAATCTACACTCATATCTATAGAGATTTTTACCAGTCTATACTCCCACCAACCATGGAGAATTGTTTCTTTTTATACACAATCCTTCCAACTCTTGGTATTGGTTAAACATTTGATAATAGCCATTCTTTCTGGACTGAGATGGAAGCTCATGGTTCCATCTATCAGCTGACCAGTGATGGACATTTTTTCATATATTTATTTTCTGTTTCTACTTCATCACAAAAGATTTATTCATTTCAGATACCTTTTTTTGTATTGGGTCTTTAAGTTTGGGTGGTTGAAGTTTTTTAAGTTTTTTATATATACCAGTAATTAGTCCTTTGTCTGAAGAACAGCTTCCAAAACATTTTTTTTTCCAAATCATAAATTGTCTCCTGGGCTGGGGAGATAGATCAGTAGAATAAGTGCAAGGGCCTGAGGTCAATCCCCGGTTACACACACACACACACACACACACACACACACAATGTTGTCTCCTCAGTCTGTTAGTCTTTTTATTGTTGTTGTGGAAAAGTATTCCAATAACATGGAATTCAACTTGTTGATTCTTTGTATTATTTCCTGTGCAATTGCTGTTTTGTTTTCAGTGTTTTTTAAGCTAATGTCTTGAAGAGTTCCACCTATTCTCTCTTATAGCATATTTAATGCTTCTGTTTTAATATTTACATTTTCAATCTATTTCAATGTTACTTTAGTGCATAGTGAAAGATATGGGTCTAGTTTTAGTCGTCACTGTATGGGAAGCCAGTTTTTTCCAGCACCAGTGAAGGTATTTGTATCTCTGACTAATGTAAGGTGGCTGAATACATTTAGAGTTGTTTCTGCATCTTCTAATTTGTTTTATTCATTCTTACATTTGTTTTTACCAGTACCATGCTGCTTTTATTGCAGTAGCTTTGTAGTATTGTTGAAAGTCAGGTGTAGTGATGGATGTGTCTTGCCTTTGTTATCAATCATTGCTTTTGTTATTGTTGGTCTCTTCTCATTCCAAATGAATATTGAGTTTATTTTCTCTGCTTTTGTGATGCATTGATATTTTCTTCAAGATTCCATTAAATCTGTGCAAGAACTTTGTATGTACAGCCATTTTTTCACCACATGTGTACTTCCTGTCCAAGAACAAGTAATATCTTTATGCTTTTTGATATTGTATTTTATTTCCTTTTCAGAGTACTCTATTTCTCAAAGAAAGACCTCAATGTAGAGGTCTTTTACATTGATCCTCAGGCGTTTCATGTTTTGGATGTGATTATGAAGTGTTGTTTTCCTAATTTCCCTAAAGGCAAGTTTGTTTTTCATATACAGGAAGGGTACTGATTTTTGATGGGAATTTGTGTACAACTGTGCTTCTGAATATGGCTATTAAATTTAAAGATATTTTGGTGGCATTTTATGAGTCTTCTATGTTGGATATGTTTTCCACTAATAAGGATTATTTGCCTTCTTTATTTTCTATCATAATTTTATTTCTTTTTCTTGTTTGTCTGATAAAAGATGTTCATAACTGTATTGTGTAAGCAAATGTTACTGTTTTGTTCCTGAACGAGCTTTCAGTTTTTGACCATTTAGCATTATGTTGACTCTTGGTTTGTCATACACAACTTTTATCCATTTGAATTAAAGACAATGTATTCAATTCTCTGTAGAATTTTTGTTATAATTGGCGAACTTCGATAAATCCTTTTTTTATTGAGATGATTGTGATTTTTGTCTTTATCTCTATTCATATGATATATTGCATTTATTGATTTGCATAAGTTGAATCTTCCTTGCAATCCTTGGATAAGAAATCTTCTTAATCATGTTGCATAACCTTCATTATGTAATACTGCTGCATGTTTGCCAGTACATTATTGAGGATTTTTGCATCTAGGTTCATTAGAGAGATTGGCCTGCAGTTTTCTTTTTGTCCTGGATTATTCTCTGGTTATCGTATCAGAACATTACTTGCTTCCAGGAATGATTTTGGAAGTATTGCTTCCCTTTCAATTTCATTAAAGAATTTCACCATTACTGTAATTATTTCTTCTCACATGGGCTTTTCTTTCTTGGTAGAGTTTTATTTTCTTTTTTAATTTCATTGAATGATATTGGTTTATTTAGAACTTTTATATCTTCTTGATTCAGTTTTTAATTCATATATAGTAGGAATCTGCCCATTTTTGCTGTGTTTTCCATCTTATTAGAATACCCACCTTCATTGTAGGTATTGATAAACTATGTACTTCTTTAGGACCTGTTATTCATTTAGCCATTCATCCTCAATGACATCAATTTATGTCTTTTTGTCCTGCTTTTATATAAGGTTATCTTAAAGTCAACTTTATTTACTTTTTAAAAGAATGAACTCTCCAATTCATTGATTTTTTGATTGTTCTTTTAGTCTCAATTACATTTATCTTTTCTCTGATTTTATAATTTTTCCCATATGTGAGCTTCCGGAGTGATCTGCTCCTTTGTTCTAGAAGGATGAGATTGAACACTAGGTTGTGGATTTGAGCTCTCTCCTTTTCTGATATGGAAATCCATGGCTATATAATTTTCTCACAGGGCTGCTTTCATAGCTTCGCCTAAGTTCCAGTATGTTGTATTGGCATCATTAATTCTTGACACTGTCTAACTATTTTTTATTTTTTATTTTATTGAGAAAATGTATTACAGAATTTCATAACAAAACATTAGCACAATAACAAAGGTTATGCACTGAGTATTGTCTTCTTCATAGTTATTCAGAGGAGAAGACATGGCCATAAAAACTCTCCAATCAATATTAGCATGCTCCTACTTTTTTAATGATTTAAAAGGCACCTATAGTATAGCTATCAAAAAAAATAGTATAGTTATCTTGCAGTTTGCTACTTTTCCCCTTCCTTCCATTCCTCTTTTCCCCTCTGAGTTTCTTCTTTCCAAAAATACAATTGCTTCCCATTTCACAATATGTATTGTATATTCTAGACCTTATTGACTCTTTCAGTTTGTCCCACCAGGGTCTATTTTTTATTTTAATTTCATCTGCATCCAAAAGTTGTTATCCATAGTGTTATTTAATTTCTGTGTTTATAGAGTTTTTATGTTTTCTCTTGCCATGTATTTATGTTTAATTCTCTATAATGATTACTCACATGGGTAAATTTCAATTCCTTTATATTTACTTAGGTATATTTTTTAGCAAATATGTGGTCTACTTTGGAAAAGTCATGTGTATAAATGAGAAGAATGTGTATTCTGATGTTAGCTGGTGGAACACTTTGTAAATATCTACTTCATTTATTCAAAAGTTTAGTTCAGTTCTGATACTTTGTTAACTTTTGTTTAATCTATTCATGAAATTGTGTATTGAAGTCCCCTATCACAACTGTTTTAGTGCTTATTTTACTGTACACTGTCTTAATATGTGTTTTATATAGTTGTGTGCATGAGTGTCTGATGCTAATATATTTATTGCTTTCTCTTTCTCTTCATTTTTAAAGCACATATTGAAAGATTTTGTATCTCTTAGTCAGTACTGACTTGAAATTGACATTGTTTTCAGATAGAATACCTACTTCAGCTTTGGCTGAGGTTTGTGTTGCATGCAGTATTGTTGTCCATCTTCTGACTTCAAGTCCATGAATTTCTTTTTGAATTAAATGTGTTTCATTTAAGGAACTTTTTGTTGGATCTTGCTTCTTGATCAATTCTTCTAGTCTATTTCTTTTGATTAGTAAAATGGTACAGTTAATAACGATGTTATTATTTACTCATATATAGTACTCCCTATTTGTCTTGATGAAATAGAGACTATGATTCACTAGGTCTAGCATAGTGCCCCCAAAGTCTTCAGTTTTAATAAACTTCCAAATCCCAGTTGTTACTACTTTGAGAAGCTGTGAGAGTCCCCATACCATGAAATAAAAGACTTCCACCAATGTATTTCTAATACATAATAGTATTTCATAATAGAATAATTGATAATGAATGCTGTTTGTATATACTGTAAATATAAAGAAGATGCTTTAATACTATTGCAAAACTCTATAGATTAATAATTACCAATATTATTTATATTGTTGTTATATTATAATCTTAGTAATTTTTTACAACTATTGTTATGCCCCTTTAGATTGAAGTTAAAAAAATCAAAGAGTAGATAATTTTGATCCTGTATTCATTTTACTTATAATATCATAGTTCTGGTGGGCAATAAACAATTATTTGTAGTTAATAATCACACGGGATAAATTTAACAAGGATAAGATGACATTTTTAAATTACAGTCATTTCCTGAGGGTAACAACAACAATAATAACCAACATTCTCCTTTAACCAACATTCTCCTTGGATGATGTAGAATAATCTAAGCAGAGAAAACATCATTAAGAGTAAGTCCAATAATAGAGCAAGTGTACTGATGCTAAATGATTGATGGCTTTATATTATGATGATCTGCATAAAAACATTTTTGTGTTGTACAAGGTATGTGTATAATAGGAGTGTGCACTAGTGAACGGTTATACTTTAGTATCCTCTGTATATATTATTTGTTAATCCATTGTACATTTTGAATTGTATACATTAATATGAATTGTGTCAGTGTCTAGTTTTGTCACAGAGAATTTATATATCACATATAAAAGCAATTTTCATGTATTGGATGGTGAATACCAAATATGGTAGGCTTTAGAATCCAATAAATTTAATTTTATAGAAAACCCTAAGGAGGTTTCACATCTTTAAATTTCACTGAATGTTTATATATATTTAAGATACTAAAAAATAAAGCACTTTATATACATTACATACAAAGTTCAAAATCTTAGTGTAAACACAGTTATCCAAAGGCAGTGCCCTTTGCATTATTTCTGATGGTAGGAGTATTATTCAAGCCACAAGAATGTCTTCCTAATACTGCAACATGAAGGTCAAAAACGTAGCAGACTCTATGATCTTTTAAAACAACTAGCAGTCAGAATACACAGGAATGGAAAGAGGCTGAGAGCCTCCATGAACGAAAAACAATGTAAATGGGAGCAGGTAGTTAAGAGCATAAGTTCATCAATGAAGGCAAATCCATAGAGAAGCAATGCTTTCACAAGAAGCTGACAAAAAGAAGGTGGTAAATTTGCAGAAACTAATATTACTCAAGGAAGAAATAAAATCATATGCTTATAATCAATAATACTTTAGGGAGTTGATACATATTCTCCTGTGGAACAAGGATATCTTTTAATATGATATCCAACACTTTTTTGAGATTTCTGCTGAATATATGGTATTATTGATATCATTTAAATTCTAAGATGCACTGGGGGGCCGGGGAGATATCTCAGTAGAATAAGCACTTGCCTGGCAAGCGAAGGGTCCTGAGTTCAATCTCTGGAACCACAAAAAAAAAAAAAAAAAAAAAAAAAAAAGAACTGGTTCAAGAGAGAAAAATTATAAAGGGTAATTGTCAATAGCCACATAAATGACCATCACACAGATTCAATACTATATTATCTGAATGAATTTTTGATATTATGTTGATTCTGAAAATAAAAAATGGGAAATTATAACAGAGTTGGAACTAGGAAAGACAAATATGATAGAATTTTACATTGCAGACATTATTATGTTTTGCTGCGAAATTATCCTAATTTGTGATGGATTTATACACTGGCAAAGTAAATAGCTGTAGTAAGATAGTTTCATAAAGATTTTATGCTACATACATGGTTGTGCTTATGTCTACGAGTAACATATGCACCCATCTGATACTAACATAGCAAAGAATAATTACTCTTTGAGGATAAAGCTTCCATTACAGATATTCTTTCACATCAAATAAACACTGCCTCTATTTTATGGAATCATAGAAGTCAGTGTATGGAAATATCTGGAGAAAAAGGATCTTTGTAAAAATGGCTTCTGTATAATTCTGACTTTAATTGGTTGGTATTATAATTCCATACCAGCACAGACAACATGTAATGGAAATTTGAGAAGATAGAAGCAAATGTATCTTATTTGAGTTAAAACTGATACCTTCAAATGTTTATTGATTGCTTATGGTGTAAAGGAACATGAAGCATGTATAAAACATTATGCATGATGACATGAATGATAGACATTTTAATAAAATTTAGATAACTAAGGAAAAACAAGTAAAGGTGGATTGGACTTGAACAGAAAAGAGAAAGGACAAGGAATTTAAAAGAGAGAGCACTAGGGAGGCTGAGGCAGGAGGATCATTGCTAATTTGAGACCTTCCTCTTCTACAAAGTGAACTCAAGACCAGCCTGAACTGCATGCTGAG
>NW_004524751.1:4883906-4887734 GCF_000260255.1 Octodon degus
TTTTAACTGCACCTGCTTTTACTTTCTCTGCAAAGATCTTTGAACTCTCAACATCATTAATAAGAATAGTAATTATCTTCTTGCAATATCTTGTTAATGTTGATATTTGGATTTCCTCCCATGAATCATTAAAGTTCTTCATAGGATTTAAAACAGAAAATGCATTCCAGAACATTTTCAACTTCTTTGACCAGTCCAGAGTCACATTTAATGGCAGGTTTGGCCTTATAAAGCTATGATTTATAAATAATTTAAATTAGAAAAGTTGAAATTACCTTTTGAGAAGTAGATAGTTTGTATGTAGGCATAGCAACATTAATCACTTTGTGCATATCACTCATATCTCTTTTGTGACTAAGTACATTGTCAATGAGTAGAATATTTTAGTTTTTTTTAACCTCTCAATGAATCTTAATAGTGGGTTATTCTACGTTGGATCTTGAGGTGTTTTCTAAAATCTTATGTTTTGAAAATTTAGTCTACAGCCTATGGTGCTACTGGAATGTGGCTAGAGTTTTTGAAGACGAGTCCCATTCAAAGGACAGTAGGTCCTTTGGTGCATGACCATGAAGAAGATATCAAGAACCCAGCCCCTCTTCTATTTCTTAATCTTTGTTTTTTTCTTGACTTTTTTGATGCAAGTAGCTCCTTTATCACAATGTAGTGGATAATCACAAGGCAAAGCCAAGGGGATATGTAGCAGCTATGACTAAAACCTCTGAAACTGTGAGGAAAACATAATTACTTCTTTTAAAGTTGATTTTCTCAAATATTTTGACATGCAAACAGAAAGCTGACTAATACGTTGTCACAAAATATTTATAAAACCATTTTGTAAAGTGGCGTGTTGTCATCCAGGCAAAACATATATAACAGTAGAAGTAAATTCTACACATAAATAACCATTAGAGTAGATTTCATAAGGTCATAAGATTTCTAAATTGTCAAATGAAGAGTGGTATTAATGCAAAAACACAAGGTATATCATCCCTATGCGAAAGTCAACTTGTTAGTTAAAGCATTGAAGTCTGGCACCGAGTCCTCTCTATACAAGAAGGTTCTTGATGATATTCATTTCTCATGAAACGCTCTTTAATGTGTATTGATTATCTGTTTTGTAGGTTAGTTAACTTCTACATTGTCTTAACTATATCTTCTACATATTCTTCCATGGCTTCTTCATAATGACATCTTGTTTATCTTACAATTTTATACTGTAGTGATAATTCTTTCCTTCAAATTCATGATCAAATTATCCTACTTGGATTAAGTTCTGTAATTTCTCTATACTTTTCCTGTACCCGCTTGAGCTCAGATGGCATCTTAGGACCATTCTGTGTAATCTCAGGCTATAAACATGCTCCTTGTTCTTTCTTCTCTTTCTCTCTTACTCTTGACCTTGAAGAGTTATTTGTATGTTCTGAATACAGAGGAACTTTTCTGTCATCCTGATAAAGTTTACCTGTTTATCATCTCAGTAAATGCATATGCTTTTATTTCACCATCAGTTATATGCATTGCAGCTCTTTGCTTCTCAGTAAGAAAAAGCTTAGAATCTATTTGATGAGTTCACTAAATAATGACATTTGAGGGGCAAATCTGGAGACCTCAGAAACATCAGTGGCCTGAAGGTCTCATCAGCCATTAACTAGGAGCCACCAGTCACCAATAATCAACCAGAAGATTACAAAGAGAGAAGGAAGTAACCCCCCCCCTTGAAGAAAATTTCCCTCTTACTCTTTTAGTAAGTGACAAATTGAGTGTCTGAAACAGATTTCTGGGTTGCAGGTCCCAGGAAGGCTCTCATATATTTGGTGGGCCTGTGTTTGTATGATTCTTCTTCTGATGTATGTCCTTACAGTGTGAGATTCTTTTTAAGTAAATCTATTTTCTTATATCACAACAGAGATCTGAACAGAGCAGAAGTGAGATGACTGGCTTACATATGCCCTCAGAACCCAGACAGAACCAAGGACCTGGGATTTGATTGTTTTGACCTGGGCAGAGTCCTCCAATACACATTCTTGATGTATCACTTGAGACAGGAAGACATGGCCTCATTCACCTCATGTTATTGCTTGACTTTGGGGGATATAGTTGCCAATATACCCTGGACTGTGGAAATTTAGGAGACCGTGAGTCATAAGATTACACTGACCAAGTGCTATTTATAAGTTACGTCTGCTCTATTTTTCCTCTGAGGAAATTCTGGTTCCCTTTTTTCATCTTTCTTTTTTTCCACAGCACTCCATTCCATACAAGATTTCCTCTATTGGAGAATTCAAATTACTTGGCTTCTTGGTTCTGAGTAACATAGGAAAAGAAATAATTGGAAAGTACAGTAATTTCCATGCAAGGACAAAGAAAAAAAGAAAGAAATTCATGTTTTAAGTTTCATCTCTGTGGGATGGGGAGATGGCTCAGTGGAATAAGCGCTTCCCTGGCAAGCGTAAGGTCCTGAGTTCAGTCCCAGGTTTCACTAAATTAAAAAAAAAAAAGCAAGCCTAAGTTTCATCTCTGGGGTTACTCCCCTAATGTTAAACTTTCTACTCATGCTATTCAGTTTTGCTTTTGCCATAACTGTGGCCTCAAGTGTGTGAACCTATGTTAAAAAAAATATGTAAACTGTGTGGGCAGACTGAAGTTTTTCATGTCTTATTTTTTTAAGATTTTGTCACCAGACATACTCTTCTGGCTTGATCTACTTAAATGAGTTTCTTTTTCTCTAGAGAAATGTTTTATTCCCACCGTTTGACACCCATATTAGTCAAATTTCCTCTTTCTCAGGCGAAGTCTGAGAGTTGTGTCTATAGAAAACTCTCAGGGTTTGGTCATTCTATTGATTAAAGTGCTTCCAACCTCTCACTAGACAGAATGGTAGGTGGTTTTGTATTTGGCAAAGGTACATTGAGCCAGTAGGCATCCCGGATCTGGCTTCTTTAGCCCTAAGAGGAGTTGTGTTTATATGATCCTACTGAATAGGCTCTAAGTAAATGGCACTGATGCTCACTTAAAGATGGAGACACCCATTTCCAAGAAGCTGATCTCTACTAGGATATGCCAGATGAGAGCTGGACAGGATCATAGAACTAGAGGATGTGCTGGAAGCTGTCAAGCAGGGAACAATGCAAGGAAAAGCTCCCTAAGAGGCCTATGGTCTAGAGCCTTTTTATCACACAGGGACATCCTTGTAGTCCCCCTTAATGAACCAAGGTTAACCTAAAGTCAGATCTCTGGGTATCCCACCACTTCACCCCTACCAGATCATGACCTGGGACTGAGAGACAGGATCTCACAAAGATGTCCCTGGAGTAGCCCAACTAGTTGGTCAAGAATTAATCCAGGGGCAGGCTTATGAGGACCCACCACCTGATTTCTATTACTGTTATGTACAGACCCAAGATGAGAATCAACTCATCTATTACTTCTAATTTCCATCTCAAATATCTCTTCACCCACTGTAAACCATTCCATCCTAAGGCTATCCAGCAAGGTCATTTTGCATTCTTATTTATTAAACATGGCCTTGGTATCCACTTGACAAAATTAGATGTGGCCACCTCACAGAAGTCTAAAATACAATGCCATATGCCAATTGCTTGTTCTCTATAAGAAAGAGGAAAAGTTTTCAGAAATAATTTAACCTACCTCTAAGTCTTTATGCTACCCTACAAGAGACCTGATCTTGGAACTAGAAGAGTGACAGCGAACACTTTAGAGCATTCAATGATAAAAACAGCTCACTGTGACACATGTCCCTTCAATTCACCACCACTGCCCCTAAACTAGTCGTCTCTCAGGAGCCAACCATGCTGAGCACACCTTCTT
>NW_004524751.1:4888989-4889910 GCF_000260255.1 Octodon degus
CTCTTGGTGTACATGGGCACTTTTCCTGCAGGTTGGAACCTTCCTTACAGGACAGAACAGGATTGGTAGATGGTAAGAGTCATCCTTAAAGAAGCAATCCCTAATTTTGAACTGCCTAGGTCTTCCCAGAATGAAAGCAGGCTCTCATTTTAATCCAAGATCGCACAGAAAGTTGTTTAATCTATGAGAGTTAAGTACTATGCCACACTCTGTAGAGCCACAAATCACCAGGAAGAGATGAATAAGGCAATGAAAACCAAGCAAGTCCTATTGAAAATGCAGAGAAACCCACCAAAAGTGGCTAGAAATCTTTTCCAATTGCCTTAATCAGGCTTGGGGTGGTAAGCAAACCTAAACTTAATCTCAGCCAATTTAATATGCTTTATTGGAGAACTTTTTATATCTAATCTGACAATTAAATTTTCAAATGAGTGGGTGATCTAAAGTTTCTTTTCAGAAAAGAAAATACCAATTTGTTGAACCATACAAATAAGCCTACTCTTTTGCTTGCTATACTTAAAGTTCTTGACCCCAGATATATACCTCTTTTTCTTTTTTCTATTTTTTTCTGGGGTCCTCATGCATAATTTAAAAACTGCCTCTAGGAGAGATAATAAACAGTGATTACAAAACTTTAAAAGTAATCAGTGCTTTTTCCTGTCACTAACAGTTACCTAGAACTTGATCGACAGCTTACTTTGACTTTCCTTGATTACTGTCATTCTTAAGACTAAATAGACTTGCTAACAGCAGTGGCCATAATAGCATAAGGGTATAGATTTGCTAATAACAAGAACGGAGGATTTAGATTTGTTCCTAAAAGATAAATACGATATTTATATGTCAATCAGCTTAAGGAAGGAAGGAAGTAAAAGATATGTCACAGAAATTGTCTAAACATAGTCCCTTGAGAAACTGTTT
>NW_004524751.1:4893350-4899802 GCF_000260255.1 Octodon degus
AAATATCATACCGTGATCCAAAAGCAATAATGATTCTACATGAAAAGTTACTGGAAAAATGAATCACTGAGAATGAAGAGAAGTAATTTCAAAAGTAATAATGTATTAAGCTTGTGATAAAGAATATAACAATCAAGCAATGTACTGCAGAGTGAATATTTCACTAATAAATAATGTCAGAAAATTACCTACCATTTAATAGCAAGAAAGCAAATTATTATTCCTTTAAACAATAACTGAATAGGAAGGCAACTCCTATTCAGGCAGGGGCCCAGAGATCACATTCAAACTCAAACTGCAAATTCCATGGTAGATTTTATTGAGTCTTGGGAATTGTCTCTATCTTGAAATCAACACATTTGACATTTCCAGGTGTGAACATGTGTTTCAGCCAATAAAGCAACAGATATCTTGAAATATTTAAAGTGACCTATAAATACGTACTCACAAGAGGAACCGAGCGCATAGCAAACCTAGATAGGGAAGAAGTGATTCATTGTTTGCAAAATCCCAGGACAGATGTGCAGAACAATTCCAAAGCTCTGTATGTGGGCTTCTGTAGAGAACTCGAGCAAATTTTCAATAGGATGCTGTCTTGGCTGCATTTCTCTCGTTGCTGATGCAAAATACTTGACACCCAAAATTAAGGAAAGAAAGATTTATTTAGCTCAAGCTTGTGGAGATTTCAGTTTTTACTCAGCCGGTTCCAGAGGGCAGTAGTTCATGGTGGTGGAAATCAGCAAAAGCAACAAGAACAAAAGAGAGGAGCAGCACCAAACTGTTTTCTCTCTTTTATATTGTATGCGGCCTACCTGCTTCATGGTGGGTGTATCCCTCACACCCATAACTCCAGCACTGGACCATGAACTGTCACAAACTACAGAAGCCCACTCCCATGATTGTGTGAGTATTTGATGAACATCTAGACAGAAAATATAGCAGGTTACCTTGACCTGATGTCAGCCCGATGAGTAGGTGATACGAAAAGGACAGTCACCATTGAGTTTTGACCACTGTATATTCTCTTGCATGGTAGCCCACCATCAAACTGTAGGGTTCATTTGACAGATCCTATATATTTTATTTCCTTTGACAAAATTTTATATCCATTTTTCCCTCTTTTGACCACTTCTCTGCCCAGGAAAGAAAGAACCTAGAAATCACCTGCAGAACATATCCATTCTCCTCACCCAGCAACACATTGAGATAATGGGAAAGTAAGAAATATCTTTCAGAATAAGAAATTAAAGAGGCACAAAAGATTAGGATTAATAGCCTTAGGAGGAGGGAAGAAAGCTCAATGTTCATCATGTGATAGAGATGAAGTTCAGACATAAAGTAAGTCATGCCTTCCAGGAGGTTTGACACTTGCAACAAAAATGAGATGGGAACATAGAAATATCTTTCAGAGCAATAAAATTATCCAAAAGCTTATTAGTTCCAACCATGTCTTTTTTAAAAAACAGAAAACCATATTTGCATGTTCCCCAGAATTAGCTGTTATGTAGGTTTCAATTTCCATTTTAAAGATTTTCGTGATCTGAGAAGTATGAATTGCAATTTTTGCACAAAATATGAATCAATGTTACAAAAAGTCCTGGAGTTTCTGAAAGAGGCAAATAAAAATCATCTGAAAGGCTATATCCTCCATATAGGATATACACACTTCAAATAAAGCCTGGAAATTTATAAGCATTATATTTATTTATTTATTTATTCATTATTTATTTATTTTATGAAGAGAGTTCAAAATGGTGTTGAAACAGAAAAATTACAAGTGATACAGAATTTCACTTAACAAAGTAATATGAACTTCACACAACTTGTGATGAATAGTGTTTTCTTCCAACCAGTTACTCATATTACAAGATGGAAAAACAATTAAAAAGGAGACAAAACAAATTAAGCATTATCTACTTTTCTCTGTAGACAAGCAGAAATGCACAGCGCAGTTGTTCAAACCATCCTTCTTCCATACATAAATATTTCTATTTCCCCCCTTCCTTCACCTCTCCTCCTCAACTCAGTAACTCCTTTTGCATAAGTGCATTCCCCTTTCCCAGCATTTATTGTACCCTTCAGATTACATTTTCTCTTTCAGGTTCTCACTCTAAGAAGACAATACAATGTTAGCACATGGCAGGTCTGATTTATTTCTTTGCATATTATGGTCCGTAGGTGCATCCATTTACTGACAAAAGTCTCACATTTACTCTGCTTTGTATCTGGATAATACTTCATTGTGTAAAAATGCCACAACTTTTTCATCCATTCCTCAGTTGATGATCATCTTGGTTGTTTCTGGGATTTAGCTATGACAAAATGTACTGATATAAACATGGGTGCACATATACCTCTGTGGCACAATATTTTCAGTGCTTCTGGAAAAATACCCAGGAGGGGATTAGCTCATTTGAATGGGATCTCTATTCCTAGCTTGTTAAGCAATCCCCATAGTGGTTGTACCAGTCTGCAATCCTAGCAACAGTGGAGAAATGTTCATTTTTTCCCCACAGCCCCTACAACATTTATTAATGGATGACTTCTCAATGTTAGCCATTCTTTCTGGGGTGAGATGGAATCTCAGTGTTGTTCTAATTTGCATTTCTCAAATGACCAATGATGTTGAACAGTTTTTCATGTATTTATTTGACATTTGTATTTATTCTTCTGAAAAGTGTGCATTTATCACATTATTGGATTGGGTCTTTGAATTTGAGGAGGGCAGATTTTTTAAATTCTTTATATGTTCTAGATAGAATGCCTTAGCCTGAAGGACAGTCAGCTACAAATTTATTCAGGTTGTTGATTTTCTTTTTACTCTGTTGGAGATTTCCTTTGAAGACAAGCACTGTACTTAAAATGAAAAAAAAAAAACAAAACATTGTACCATAAATGAGAGAATATGTAATCATATACCTAAAATTTAGAAGGTCTTAGTAAAGAATTCTTATTAAAGTATTATTGGGAAAGACTGTTAGGTAGGTAACCATAAAATATATGCAAACATAAGCACAGCTTTTTAAAAAGAGAAAAAGCAAAATACAATGCAAAGTGAGAAAAATCTGCCAAATATTCATAGGATTTATTTATATAATACTTATAGCCACTAATTTTGAAAAGTCAGGAGTAGTTGTGGTGGCATATGATTGTAATCCCAACACTCAGGATGCTGAGACAGGAGGATGTTGTGAGTTTAAACCCAGTCTGTGCTACATACTGAGATACTTTCTCAAAAAAAAAAAAAAAAAGAGAGAGAGAGAGAAAAAATCAGAGTAAGAGGTAAGCATCATACCACAAATGTCAATGCTATGTTTGGTGTGAATTCATTCTGAACTTGCTCAGTATGGATCAATGTGCTTTTCTAATTTTTTTTGTCAACATTTTACAGAATTGTTTCTCACCCAGGGTCATCTCCTTCTGACTGATACTTCGTGCAACACTTCTCATTTAATTAATCTCAAGTGCTTTCATCATAACTTATGTGACATTTTAGTAAAAGGAAAAGTACAGATGACAAATATTATATAACATAAATCATATTTATTTACCTTCAGAAGTAAACTATTTAATCAAGTGGTCTGCAACTTTTGAGTACATCATTCTGTCAGTCAACTATTTTACAGTTCATAATCCATCTACCACTGATTTAAATTATCCTTCAGCATCAGTACTGTATTTTTCTCTTTAAAAGAATTTGTATTGGGCAAATATCTAATTTTATAGTATTCTTTTACTTATAAAAATAATACTACTTATTCTCACTGCTGTTCCTTTTAATTCCTACTTATTTATAGTTCCTTGAGAAAAACATGAATACAGCTATTATTTAAATTATGTTACATACATATTAACCGTAATCTCAAATTTACAAAGATAAACAAGGAAAATCCCTCTTTCTTTCTCTTCTGAACAATTTATAATCATAAATACCCAGTTCTCAACAGATGTACACTTAACACTTGAAATGTTCTCTGAAGTTTGTGCTCAGTATTATTTAAATAAATTCAGGTATTTAAAATGTCATTTGTCTTATCTATGAAATCCAGAATTGTATCTCTTTTTATTTAGCCACTGTATTAAAAATACTTTGAAAAGAATTGCATAAGTATATTGACTTGTACAAACAGCAGTTATTTCATTATTGAAATTCAAGATGGGTTTGATTTTATTAATTCATTTAAGTCATAAATGGTCTCAGGTTCTTTTAAGTTTCTAATCTGCCTTTTGCTTTGGGGTGGAGACACTAATTAATGATACACAGAGCTATATGTATTTAAAAAATCTCAGCATACATGTCTATGGATGTATGCACACAGCAGTAAATAACTTTTTAATTTGTTTTTAGGAGAAAAAGGCAAAATTTCAAAATAAGATAATAGGTGGGACAATTGTTACTATATTGCATATTGTTATTTTTAAATTAATTACTCTGATTATAGGCTATAGACATTTAATTCTCCACAATTCATTGGCACAAACTTTTCAATGAACTAAGACATATTCATCTTAACTATAAACATAACTTGAATAATGTTAAAAAATCGCCTGCCTTTTTAGAGCTGGCTAGATAGCTCAGTGGACTAAAGCATCTGCTTAGGTAGCCACAGTGACTAGTGTTTGATCCCCACTGTGTGGTGCTGGCCCCACCTCTGTGGTGCACTGAGACAGCAACTGTATTCCAAGCACTTGGGAGCCTGTAGAAAGGAGTATCACTAAGATTTGGATCTAGTAGTGAGACCCTGAACACCCTGTTGACCCTTCAAAGATCACTATGCCCAGTCTTAATTGCTGTTTCATGTGTTCCTCGGGAGCGGGACTGGAATGGAAGGCCCAGGGATCGAGTCCCCAGCCCCTGTGTGCCTTCTTGCAGGTGCTTTAATCTACTGAGCTATTTGAGCGGCCCATTTATTTTCTTTCTAAATAATAAAAATATAATAAAAATCATTATAGCACCATGCTAAGCAGAAAAATTATTTAAATATATTTGCTTATATGTAATGATCAAATACATATGCAATGTGTATTATATGCAAATGTATTAACTTTTACATGTATACCTTGGAAAAAATTTTTGTCTTTTTTTTTTTTTTATTTCAGAACTGAGGATTGAACTCAGAACTCAGTTCCTTGCACTTGCCAGGGAAGCACTTAATCAACTGAGTTATCTTCCCAGCCCAGGACATTTTTTTTTTCAGAACCAGGGTTTGAACTCAGGCCCCTCCCCTCACCAGGCAAGCACTTATTCTACTGAGCCATATCCCAAGCCCCAATTTTTGTCTTTTAATAAATAAGATTTTTTTATGTTTTATTTGACAACAATAGTCAGTGTATTTTTTGATTTGACGCATGTTAAGAAATGCTACATTAATGCATATTTCTAATATAACATAGATTATGTGTTTAGACAAAATGCAAGTAATTATGGTGTGCTTTTATTGATACATTTATCAACTAAATTCTAATTTATGAAATGTTTAAAGCAGGCACTATGCAATTAGAGTAACCGCCTACCACATTGTCACTTATAAGAAAAAAGTAAATGAATGAAAACATGAAAGATAGAAATAGCTTTTATGAATTATTTATATTTTAACTTATCTGTGGATTTTGTAGAACTCAATTGAATTAGTGTATGAGAGCAAAATCAAATGCATTAATCAGAAACTTCCACGGTAAAAACACATTGAGTTCAATATTTTATTTTGATCAAAGTTCTATTCCACCCTGCTTAGTGAGAAACAGCTGGATGGGAGATATATCTATCCATCAAAGGGACATAAATATGTACTAAGATATAAATTATAAATTCTTCTTCACTGGATTTTGAATCAATTTTTTTTTTTATCCTAGGATAGTATGTCTTACAAGAATTTCAGGGCAAGCACAAAACGATTGAATGAACACAGAACTGCATCTTGTAAAACATACATTTTAGTAAAATAAAATCATGTCAACATTTCCCTAAATGAGTATGAACTTTGGATGTCTCAGATTTATATTACAAACAATAGTTCTTTCTAATATTCTGCCATTGACGTTGCTCTCTGTGTTTGTCTCATGACCCAGATTGGATAGAGTTAATATACTTGGCTTTTTCCCATCCAGCGCTGTCTTCTTATACTTGAATGCTTTTTGCTTTCTGAGTAGCTACTGTGAAGATCAGAAGAGGGACTGAGCAGCAAGCTCTCTCTGGTTCAAGAATGTCTATGTAATCCAAGGTATCCTTGTGGGTTTCCCTTACTGTTTTATAATTTTCAAATCACTCTCTATCTCAATAATTCTTAGCTAATGCAACTTTACTGACATATTGTTTTAATATATCCCTGTTATTTAGCTCAACTTTTTTAGTAATATAAAATCAAGGAAAGAAGAATACTTAGAAGGGCCAGGGAGATGACTCAGTAGAATAAGTGCTTCCCTGGCAAGTGCAAGGGTCTGAGTTCAATCCC
>NW_004524751.1:4900427-4930365 GCF_000260255.1 Octodon degus
AGGAGACATAGAAACAGCTGGCTGAGTCCAGGATCAGACCTACGGAAACATTGACTAGAAATTAAATAAAAATAGGGAAGAAACAACTTCAATGTTTAATTCAGCCAAACTTTCCTGTTATTTTCTTACATTCCACATAAAAATAATTGTCTTTAGGAGGAACTGTCAATATTGGAATTATGATTTGGTTGTACGATACCTAAAGGAAACTATACCTGTATTTTATTTTGAGATTTATTTTTTTCCTTAAGAAGACTGTCTTCATGTTTTTCTTTTCTTTTTTTTTCTTTTTTTTTACATAGATTCGTAAGCACATTACTTTTAAAATAGGCTTTTAAAAAGTTTTAACTCTAGCCTTTTTGGATCATAAACATTCACTTAGTTCTGGTCTCACTGTTCTCTTTTCAATCCCTCCTTAGATAAATTTCACATACAGCAGTAAAGATGATGCCAATGTGACAGTTGTTATTAATGACATGACTTACTCATGGTCTCATTATTTTGTGAGTAATAATGAAAGATAATTTAACCTTATTGAAAGTCCATGGTTGGGCTGGTGAGATAGTTCAACAAACTACGCAGTTGTTTGGCAAGCCCAGGGACCAGGCTTCGATCCCAGCAACACATGCCATGCCAGCCCTGTCTCTGTGCAGAGCCAGCCACAGAAACCAGGCATAGTGGCAAATGCCTATCATCCCATCACTGGGGAGGCTGAAAACAGGATGATCACTATAAGTCTGAGTTGTATAGTGAGACCCTGTACCAATTTAAAAAAGAAAAGAAAGAAAAAAGAAATTCTGTAGTCTTGAGGCTGAGATAAGGCTCTCTAAGGCAGTAGTAGCTCAGTGAGCAACTATAAGGGAAATAATCTGCTTAGAAGTAACAGGATTACAAAGGAAAGTTTGAACTTAATGTCATACAGAAATACAGTACTGGAATTCAATACTTCTATATAGTTCTAGTGTCTAAGTGAATAAAATAAAATGTCTACTTAAGCATAAATCATTATTAAATGTATTTATATAATATCATCATGAAATTGTTATTTTTGGCTAGATACAATTTTTGTTTGTGTCTTACATTAATGATACTCTGAAAAAGAAAGATATATATTTTTCTTTTTTGTGTGGAACTAGGGATTGAATTCAGGACCTTGAGTTTGCCAGACAGGTGCTTATGCCACTGAGTTATATAACACTCCCCTAAACAGGAAATAAAATGTAGCATCAAATTCTCATATAGCTTTTTACTATCTTTCCATTGCAATTCAGTTTCATATTTTAGGACTGTTAAATAGGAAGAAAACATTCAGATGGAAAGGGGAATAAAAGAGGGAAAAGAGCAAAAGGAATGGAGATAATAGGGGTAAAAATAACAAAGAATGGAAAAAATTATAGACACAAAACATGTAAAGGGATGAAGAAGAAATATTGAAGGAAGGGGAGGGGTTTAGGGAAAAAAGTATTAGGATATAATATTTACAGTACAAATTCTCTACAAATGTGATTATCACATGTATCAAAGATGACAGTAAAATTAATTTTATTTTTTTATGTATTTGGTACAGGGTTAACAGGGTCTCACTGTGTAGGTTGGATTTGTAGTGATTCTCCTGTCTTCACCTGCCCAAGTGTTGGAATTACAGATAGGTGCCACCATGGCCAATCTCAATAGTGTCTCAGGGTGCCCTGTGTTCGGGGCCTGCATGGCACACCAGGGATTGAACCCCAGATTCTGTGCTCTTTAGTCTGATGAGCTTTCTGGCTGTCCCAAAATTAATTTTGAATAAAGAATTCCCTAGGTTTGAGAACATGTAGTGCTAGGTATATGTGCTTGTTTTTGTTTGGTTGAATATCACACAAAGTTATCAATACAAGTGTAGAGTTCAATTTGTGAAACAAATTTTGGAAATAAAATAAGTTATTTATCATTGACATAAATAAACATAATACATATTTTTGAATATTATTCCTTGCTCTACTGTTATTTGGAAGAGAAGATAGAGCCATGTTTGTACTGGAACTCTTCTAACCAATGAGTACTCTTGCATTATTGAGGCAAAATCTGGGAGTAAAATGACAGCCATATAATTGCTTTGACCTTGCAGAGGTCCTAGCTTAAAAAGAGAAATATAATGATGTTGGAAATGTAGAATTCTAAATAATGTCCACAAAAATGAAGGGAAAATATGATACGTTGTATACAAGTAGATGTAAAGACAAATTTTGAAAATAGCTTATTATTTGTCTTCACTGCATTATGCCACAATTTGTTCTCTTCTAGTCTGGCCTTTCTCATGGCCTTAATGAATTCAGCATCGCTTATCACATCATGCCACCAGTCCTCCTTCATCAAGTTTTAACTAAGTGTTTAATAAGAATCAAGTATTTGGAGGGCTTGTGCACAGCAGTTGTAAACAATGCAATTTTGTATTCATCCTAGTTCACATCAAAATATAAATAGATGATATAAATACTTAGTAATATAAAAAAAACATGAAGTATTATGGTGAAATTTAAGAAAACATTGTAAATCATAACATTAAGTTTGTAATTGAAAGTTTCAAAGTATGATATTTAAGATTTTCCTTTAGTGTTTGACAGGCAGATTATCTAGACAGAGGAATCAACAAATGTAAGCATCCTGAAGATGAAACATATGAGGATCTGTACCATTTGGTCTGAGCAATGACTCTTAGAGTGACAAGGGATGAAATATCCCAGTTATTATGATGAGTAAAAATGAGATCAAAGATAGAAATTGATTCTATCCCACAGGCAATAAGAAACATCATGTGACCAATTTCATTTTCCAGTGTTTTCAGAAGTTGGACTAACATACACGTCCTTTTTACAATGGTATTACAGATATCAAAGTTTGACAATAAAATAAGTTAACTAGGGCTGTCTAGATTGCTCAGCAGATTAAAGTGCCTGTTAAGCAGATGCAGGGACAATGTTAATGGGGAAGTGAGAATACACATACCTCATCTTGTAATGGGAGCCCAGTGTTACCCTTTGATCATATTCTGTACATGGTTACAGATCATGCGGGTGCTTGCCAACTCTTTTCTGGTTCCCCACCATTTGTCAACACCAAGCCTCTTCTTTTTCTTCCCAAGGAGACTGAGTTCTACATTGATGCAGTTGAAGTCCCTCCGTAGGGTTCCTCTGGGGCCCTTAACAATAACTGTATCCTTTCAGAGTGATGTCAACATTTTCTGAAATGTCTACAGTCTGATTGCTAAGAATGGTCTTCATTCTTGCGGGAGATGTGGAACAGAGTCATACTGAATTTTAATTGCCATTGTAACAATACTCATAGGGGATTTAAGAAATGATTTTGTCTTGAAAGTTTTGCCTTTGTGAGTGGATTAATATTGTCACAGTATTGTGATGGTTACCATTTGAGTGAGTACTTGATGAGAAATATGAATTTGGACTTTTTTTTCTTTTTCTTGAGAGTTTTCAGGACCTTTCTTCTAGCATAAAAAAGATCCTACCAGATATAACACCCCGTCTTGAACTGTTGCCCTCTACAACATATTTTATTTTTGTGTCTGTGACAGTCTGATGTATCCACAAGAAAGAACAGTTTAAAAAATACACAAACATTGTTATATTTTATGGATATTGAATGTATTAAAACTTGCTGACCTGAGTCCTCCCTGACCTTGAAAGGCTAGGGCCAAAATATTGACTGTCCTTGCAGCCCTTCATTTTCTCTGTTTGGTCTGCAAACTTAAGTTGTTAATCTTCCAGAAGAGAAGATAAATGATAATATTGCTCTATAAAATAGGTTGTTGAGCTTAACCTCACTATCTGTCTGAATATCAACCTTCATAAACATAACATGGATCAGGTATTTTCCATCAATTTTTTTGTTTTTTTGGCAGAACCAGGGATTGAACTCAGACCCTTGTGCTTGCAAGGGAAGTGCTTACTCTACTGAGCTATCTTCCCAGCACTCTCCATCAAGTATTGATATGTTAAACTTTAAATCACTACAGAATTTGAAGAAAAACTAACAAAAATTAAAAAGAATATTTTAAAAAATAGGAACAATTACATATTTTTAAACAAAAATTTAGAAATCTAACCATATATGGCATTGCAGCAGGACAGTCTTACGAATTTTTTCTTCTCTCTTTTTTCATTATTACACTTTTTTTAAACAAACATTTACTTGAGAGACAGTATAGCAGTAATTAATATGACATGACAATCAGTATGTATTTAGAAGACTAGTATGACAGGCATTCCAAGAACAATCCTAGTATTACACTTTGCTATCCTCAGTGCAGTTGTTTAGTTCACAGGTATCAGCATATATACATTGTCAGGGTGAGAAGAGAACTTGTACTGTAGCATCCTGTAACTCAGTGATGCCCCAAATTTTCTGATCAAAGGAGGATATGGGGCCATAAAGGAAAGTGATCAAAAATGTAGAATGTGCCTAAGGAGAGTCACATGGAGAGAAAACATTCTCTCAGGCATTCACAGAGAGCAAATTGGTCAAGCAATGGCTGTTACTCATCCACATGGCTGACACTGACAAAGATCTACAAACTGTGGTACAGTGTTAGAGGGTAAATCCTGAGGGGATATGACTGATCTTGTCAGATACCAAAGTTATGTTTCCTGTTATATAGATCTTGTTTTATCTTGGTCTGAACCATCCAGCAGAAAAGTATAAAAAAAGTATAAAAAGTAAAGTCATATTAATATGCTGAGCTGTGAAAGGCTCAGGTAAACATTTTCTGACATTGCCAATCCTACAGATAACCCACTACTATTATGGACTACTGGAATACATTGGATTATTTTGCCAAATTCAGGCACCTACAATATTTAAGTGGCAATAGAATATCCATCTCTCATAAAAATAAACAAAAAAGCGGATATAAACAAAGGATTATTTTGTGTCTGTATATACAAAATAGCTAACAATATAGATATACAGCTACTTTCCCTTAATTCATTGAGAAGAAAGATTTGTACTAATAGTATTTGAACAGGATATTATGTCTGCATCTTGTACTATGGATAACCACTACAAAAAAAAAAACAATATGCAATGTATTAATTATTGAAATTGTCCTCCTAATTGGTTTTGAAACTATCTCACTGTTATTTGTTTCACAAGAAAGTTAATAACAAAAAAAGTTAGCAAGAGCAAAAAACAAACTTCCTGACCTATACAATTAATAATTTGTGATAATCCATACACAATATTTGTTTAGATGCTGAAAACTATGGAAGAAAAAAAGTAGTAAGTGCCTTCATGGATATTGTGGCATTTAGGAGCAGAATGATATTGATAAACTAAAATTTAATATGATAACTAATGGTTAAGCTGAACTAAAAGGATGCTTGGCAATCAACTGGAAATGTACTTTAAGAGGATGTGTAAACAAAAGTTTCCATCAAAGGAAATGATATGAAGATTTCTTCACATTTTTCTAAAAATCAGCATGTTCTAAGAAGAAAGATATGTTTCACTGAAGATTAAAATGGGACAGCAGTTTGGAGACATGCACAGTCCCAGGATTATATCAGTGATGCACGGTGCAAGCAAAGGAAAGCCACTAAGTGCATTTTCCAAATAGGTGCAACATGTTATATTGTATGATCTTACAATGTGTTGTATTTTGATATTTTGCAAGGGGGTCAATACAATAAAGGATGCATCTTTTATTACATTGTTTTACAATGAATCACTACAAGAATTGTATACAAAGAGTACAGTAAATCTGTCTACATACTAAAGACCAAAGAATCCAGAGGAAGGCCTGGATCCTATGATAATGTCCTGCGTGAGTCCAGCAGAAGACCTAGAGCCCATAACAATGTCTCACACAGGCCTATTTTACAAACCTATGCTGGGAAGCCTCAAAACCCCGTGGAGGAAGCTAGAAAGTCTATACCAGCAGGATGAAGCATCTGTGACAGCAGGCAGAAGGATCTGAAAAGAATCCAGGAAGAAACACTCACAGTAAGAATCAGAACTCCCTGCAAAAGTACCACAGCAATCCCCTGCAAAAATGAGGTCCCTGTGCTGGTCAGATAGTTCAGAGGATTAAAGCACCTGCTTAGGCAGGGTCCAGGGGTTTGATCCCGGGCAGGCCATGCTGGCCATGCCACAGGGCACTGAGACAGCAAATGAGACTAAGCATGGAGGCTTGTGCCTATAATTCCAGTGCTTGGGAGGCTGAAAAAAAAGATCACTATGAGTCTGCTCTGTGTAGTGAGACCCTGTATACCCTGTACTAAATTCATAAGCAATAAAATAAAATAAATAAAATGAAAATAATGAGGTTCCAGAAATGAAGACAGATGAGTTCTCATTAGGGAAGTCAACATGCAAGCTTCTCCAGGAGACTAATAAATGCACTATCTCCCCTTCCAGAGCCAGGAGGTGATATTCAAAGTAGAGACCAGAGCTCCCACAAAGTAAAACATAGCCAATCTCAGCAATAAGAGGTCCCAAGTTCCTCCTCTAATTAAAACAACAACATTCATTAGGTACACCAACATGTCAAGGTCCTCCAGCAAAATAGCCCAAGAGAACCAGTAGGTCCCTAACAGCTTCCTGAACACATTCTCAAGCCTCCCAAGTGCCTCGCTCCTTCTTCTCTAGATCTGCCACTTTGCTACTGGCAACAATCCTCAGGTGGGTCTCCCACATCCAGAATCACGCTGATTCAGTTCAGCTGGGTGTTACAAGTTACCACCAGTTGTCAATCCACCATAAAATATGATAGTGGATATAGAATAGATAACAATATCTCGGAAAAAAAAATAAACTGTGGAGAAATATGGCTTTGTTAGATAGTGGAGGCAGTAATGAGGATGTTGTGATGGGGCTGAGGAGATATCTTGGCAGCCTAAGAGCCTATCTGGCAAGCTCAAGAACCCGGGTTTGATCTCTGGTGCCATATGCCATGCAAGCCTGTGCTGAGCAGACCAGGAAAACAATGCATGGTGGCTCATGCTAGTAATTCCAGTGCTGAGGAGGCTGAGACAAGAAGATCATTATGAGTCCAAGCTACTTAACAAGGCTTTGTACCAAATAAATAAATTTTTAAAATATTAGGGTGGTTTCAAAGTATACAGAACATATACTCAGCAATGTCAGATGGGACATTGTAAATGGACTGATAATGAAAGACAATAAGATATTGACAAAGTGAATCTATTGCAAGTGAATTGATAATATTTTACAAGTAGAAAGGCAGATATAATCTTAAATTAGTCTTATTCTCAATTTTAGACTTAAAAATCTGGGATAATTTTGACATTTAATCGAACAAGAATTGTGCATGCAAATAGGAGAATTATTTAAAGGTCTTGTGAACCTACCTACAGAGGATACTGAATTAGAAAGAAAATCAAAACAGATATTTCTTATAAAACAACTAAGAAAAACAAACTTTTTTTTTTTTTTTTTTTTTGGTGGAACTGGGGATTGAATTCATGCCCACGCCCTTGCCAGGGAAGTGCTTACTCCACTGAGCCATCTCCCCGGCCCCAAGAAAAACAAACTTTAAAAAAATGGCATCATATGCTATGGAGAAAAGAACAAAGATGTAGATATGAGCCGAAATAATCTCTAAGTATGAAGAGGGTACAGGGATTTTAGTAAAAAACATAATTTTTTGAGAAGGAAGAGTTCTAGTTTGTATGAAAAGGTGAAATGTTGAATTAGAAGGATATGCTTAAGTAAAATGTTAAGGTCTCAAGGCTCTTTGGTTGAGAAATGTGGTAGTTATTATGCTAGATTTTAATTAAACATATTTGAGCTTCCTTAAATGCTCAGGAGGAGATATATATAATTAGGAAAAAATCTAAAGTGAAATCAATAACTGGAAGTTGTCATTAAGAGCAGTAATGAAAGACACTATGCAGCCCAGGGAGTATAGGTGGGAAAATACTAAATTAGAAAAGAATATCATCTTAGCCTTGTGATGGGAAAATAAGTGAGTACATGTGTAATTAGAGGTAGCTTTGTGTATTTGTAAAAGAAACTTCTTATGACAGTTTTCCCATCTGTGACCTAGGAGATAAGTCTTTCAGAGAACAGATTTCAAAGAGTATAGGACAATGCAGTAGCATGAGGTAATGACTAACTAATACCTACCTGGTTAAATTTTGGAAAACTAATAATAGTGAGTGTAAGTATGGCTATAGAATAGTTTGGATTATTGTTACCCCATTACCTTTCTAGGCTATAAAATGATATATTGTGCTAGAAAACTAGAAGCTTATTTACATTTTGACATATAACTTATTTTTTATATAAGAAGAACAAAATACATGTCTCAGTTACTCTTTTGTCATTGCTGGAAAAAATGCCTGACACTCAAAATGAAGGAAAGAAAGGTTTATTTAGTCCAAAGTTACCAGTTATTGGAGGTTTAAGTCCACATATATCTGGCTCCAAGGCACACTGGAACATGGTAGAATGCAACAGTTCATGGTGGCAGAATATATCAAAACGGCAAGAGCAAAAAGGCAGGAGTAGTGGCAGCAATGGCTACAGAGAGCAAATCTGTCTCCCTTAAGTTGCATTCAGGCTATATGCCCCTGACTGAGTGTAGTACTCGCACCCATAATCTAAGCAGCACTCACACACATAATCCCAGTGGACCATGAGTTAATCACAAACTAGAAGTCTGCTCCTGATTTCATGAGGAATTTGGGGAAAAAAAAAAACTAGACAGAATCCATAACATCTGCCTCTGGGCCCCCAAAGACTCATGCACATTCCTTTATGCAAAAGACACTGTAGTCTATCTCTAAGAGTTGCCAAAGTCCCAACAATTTCAGCATTGCTACAAACTCCAAGTCCCAAGTCTCCTCCTCGATTCAAGGCCAACTCTTAGCTGTGAGTCTCTGTACAAATGAAAAGTTAAACACTTCCAACATTCAAAGGCATAAGATAAACATTACCATGCCAGAGGTACACAGAGCAAGATACCAAGTAGTGGGGCAAAGGCAAGTTAAAAATCCAGAAGGGCCAGCATTATGTCGTATAGCTCCATGTGGAACATCCAAAGCAATGTGCAGCAAATGGTAAGCTCCACTTGGCTCTACTTGTATGGCACTTTTCCTGGTAGCTCTCATGAATACTGGGGTCAAGTGAGTGGATTGATGATCACTCTGACCATGATACACAGGAACAAATTATCTATGCCTTTGCCATTCTCACAACTCTATCTTTACATTCCACAGCTTTATTGGAATTTCCTTTCTGGCAAAACTCACAATGTTTTAAACCATCCTGCTGGGATCTTTCCTCTTGATTCTCAACATAAATCTGACTAAAAGCCCCGAATCATAGCCATGCCACTGCCTCAATATTCGGCTGTTTTGAATTTTGTTTTGCCAGATTTATCGGTCCTCAGTGCTTAATCTCAGTCTCAGGCAAAATCTCTGGCCATGAACAAAATGGAGAAAAACTTTCTGCCAAGCAAAAGCATACATTGTCCAGTGTTCAGCACCAATGCTGTCCTTCCCAGAAGAAACCTCCCCAGCTTGTCTTTATAGGCAAGACTTCTATCAGCCTTCCGGTCTTTTGAGCTCTGACCAGAATCTTCCATACAGAACAGCTGAAGCTGTTTCAGTGCTTCTCTTGTAGGCAACATGGCCAAGACTTTCCTATCTCTTTCCATAAGCCATTCCCAAAAGCTAGTAATCCACATGGACAGGTTTAATCACAGCAGTGACCCCACTTCTCTGGTACCAAATTCTGTCTCAGTTACTCTTTTCTCATGGCTGGAACAAATATCTGACCCTCTAAATGAAGTAAGGAAAGGTTTATTTAGCTCACAGTGACTGCAGGTTTCAGTTCACTCAAATCTGTAACATGGAAGAAGACTCAGTTCATGGTGGCAGAATTCAACAAGACAACAAGATCAAAAGTGCAGGAGCAATGGCAGCAATGGCTAGAGAGAGTAAATCTTTCTTCTTTAAATTGCATTCAGGCTATATTCCCCTGGCTAGGTGTAGTACTCACACCCATAATCCCTGCAGCATTCATACAGATAATCCCAGTAGATCATGAGTTAATTACAAACTCTAGAAGTCTGCCACATGTCTGCATGAGGCTATGGGAAACAAACTGAACACAAACCATAACAATACACATCCACACAATAGAAAATCCCATGCTGGCCCTACCCCTGGGGTAGGCTGAGACCAAAATTGAGACTGGGCATGGTGGCATGCTCCCATAATCCCAGCATTTGGGAAGTTGTAAACAGGCAGATCACTACAAGTACAATCTAATAGTGAGATACTGAACACCCTGTAGACCCTTCCCTAAAATAAAAGAATAAAATCATCAAAAATCACTAAAAGTCAAAATAATCCAAATCTATGCTCATGGAATAATAAGTGCAAGGTATAATATTTTCATTCAGTGAACTGTCATTTAGCAATGCAGATAAAGAAACTATGATGTAAGCAACAGCCTAGATGCGTGATCCAGTGCTGGTATGATCAGTGTGAATGTTGTGGGACAGATACATCTGCATTACAATGTGAGGAGAGAAGAGAGGCTCCCTAGCTGCTGGAGCCATGGTTTCTACCTTTGCACTCTTGCTCTTTGCCACCACCATGAATGGCTGTTCTGTGCCATGTGCCACCCTGCCTTGAAGCCAGCTGAGTATGGGCTGAAAACTCCAGTAACTGTGACCTAAATAAACTTTATCTTCCTTAATTTTGGGTGTTGGGTATTTTGGTTCAGCAAGTAGAGAAGAGTAAATGAGACATGTAGCTATGAAAATTAAGAACTGCTGATTTCAAAGAAATTGAAAGGATTATAGACAAATGTCAGAAATATAAACACTGGTGGAGAAAGAGACAGAAAGAGGCTGAGGGTGAGAGAGGACATATATTATGAAACGACTACTTGTTTTCTTTTCTGACAGTCCTTGGAAAAACTATTCTATTCTCTACTTTTATGAGATTGATTGTTTCAAATATTTCTTTCTTAAAAAATTTTAAAGCATATAAAACTCTGATAGAGAAAAAAACAGCATTAGAAAATGACACAAGATTTTACTAAACAACATAATAATGTTGTAGACAGCTAAATTAAAAATGTTAAAGGCAGTCAAACAGGGCCAGGCCCTCAAGGAGACAATATGGAAGACAAGGTGACTTTGAAGGTTTGGAAGAGAAAAAAACTTCTACTATAGGCCAGATCTCAAGACTAAGGAGTAAACAAATGCAGCCACCCACTTCCCTAAAGATTGGCATCAGTTATTGATATTCTAAGTAGGTATTGTTCACCTTGAAAGAGCCAAAAGAAACACTATCCCAACTCTTAATAGGCCTGCTTGCTTCCTGACTTGCTTCCTCATTTGGTTCTGGATTTAATCAATTTTACCTGAGAAATAGTGCGTGTAGTTTCATTGCTAGACCACAGTTTTGTTCCATCTCATGTCCACCTAAGAGAATTCTCATGTTCTCTAAATTACACCTGCTTTATCACATAGCTTTACTCTATAAAAACCCCCCGGAAGGGACAGCTTTCCAGAGCAAACCTCTCAGGCCACCTCTTCTGTCCTTCTCTTGGACAGGAGCATTCTTTCTTCCAATAAATATATTCTTTTAATCTCAATTGGTTCCTAAAATTCATTCTTCGGTTTTAGAGAGCATGAATTCATCCCAAGTACCTTTCAGGTTGGGAGATTTGTTCCCTTATATCAATAAGAATTCAGTGATGGTTGTTGTATTATATGATGCCAACTTCAAATTAGCTGTTCATATCACCAGATATAAATGTATAAGATTCTTTTTAAGAATAACAAAAAAAGCAAAAAGATAACAAAGAAGTTATAATAAATTCAAAAGACTAAAAAAAAAAAGAAAGGTTTTAAGCATTAACTGCTCCTTTCAAAATACCAGCAGAAATTGACAATACAATTATGCAGACTATTTTATACATATACCTAAATATTTCTTTTTACCTTGTTTTAATTGTGCTTTTCCTCTTTAATTTTTTTTCCTTCCCATCAGAAATTTATTTTTCTTTCACAGTATCTGTTGTTTCTTTTATATTTTAGTTACTTTTTCGGTCTCACTGTACCAAGATTATACAATGTTTACACATGTGGATCTGATTCATTTCACTTACCAATATAGTCACTGGCTGCATTCTTTTATGCATAAAAGCCTCAAATTTATCTTTTTGTAACTGAATAATACTCCCTTGTGTAAAAAATTCATATTTTTCTTAACCCTTCCACAGTTAATTGGCCTTAGGATTGCTTCCAAGATTTACCTAAGACAAATTGTGCTCCTATAAACATGGTTGCATATATATTGCTGTGATGTAATGATTTCAGTTCTTTTGGAAAACTTTCTAGAAGGGGAGGGGCCAGGGAGATGGCTCAGTGAAATAAGCGCTTCCCTGGCAAGTGCAAGGGCCTGAGTTCAATCCCTGGTTCCACAAAAAAAAAAAAAAATTCTAGAAAGGGAATAACTAGCTTGAATGGAACCTCCAGTCCTAGCTTTTTGAGGAATCTCCACACTGATTTCCATAATGGTTGTACCGCCTGCACTCCCACCAACAAGAGATGGGTTCCTTTTTCCCCAGTCTCTCCAACATTTGTTATTGGTTGACGTCTTGATGAAAACCGTTCTTCTGGGGTAAGATTGTATCTCAGCATTATTTTAATTTGCATCTCTTGAATGACCAATGATGAACATTTTTCATATATGTATTTGCTGTTTGGATCTCTTCATTTGTGAAGTGTATATTCATCTCAGATGCCCATTTTTGGTTGTGGGTCTTCAAATTTTGTAGGTATGTTTTTAAAAATTTCTTGATATGTTCTTCTTTGGAGTCCTTTATCTGAAGGACAGTCTGCTATAATTGTTTCCCACTTCATGAGTTTTCTTTTTCCTCTGTTAATGATTCCTTTTGACATTCAGACAATTTTCAAACTGATGAGATCCCAATTGTTGATTCTTTAAAGTACCTCCTGTGCAGTTTGATTTTGCTCATGAAATCTTTACCTTCCCTTAAGTTCTAAAGGTTTTTACCTACTTAATCTTCCAGAAGATTTAGTGTTTCAGTTTGAATATTTAAAACTTTCAACCATTTTGACTATAGCTCTGTGTATGGGGAAAGATGTGGATCTGTTTTAAGCTTCAGCATGTGGAAAGCCAGTTTTTCCAGCTCCATTTTTTAAAGAGGCTATCTTTATTCCAATGAGTATATTTGGCCCCTTTTTCAAAGATAGTGTGGCTAAATGTGCTTGTAGTTGTGTCTATATCGTCTAATCTGTTTCATTGAAACTCAGGTTTGTTTTTTTGACAGTACCATTCTGATTTTATTCCAGTAGCTTTGTTGTAAAATTTCAAGTCAGGAATTTTTCTGCCTCCTGCTTTTTCCTTAGTTATCCAGGATTGCTTTTGCTATTGTAAGTCTCTTCTGTTTTCAGATTAATTTCAGTAATTCTTCTTCAATATCTGTGAGACATACTAATGGTATTTTAATTGGGATTTTATTGAATCTGTATAACAATTTTACAAGTATGGCCATTTTCACAGTGTTGAAATCTTCCTATCTAAGAGCAAGGAAAATCTTTTGATTTTCTGAAATCCTCTTTGATGTCTTTTTTGAGAGTACTATAATTTTGATATAGAAATCTTTCACTTCCTTTGCAAGATTGATTCTTAAGTTTTTCATTTTGGGGGGTGTTATTGTCAAAGGCATAGTTTCCATTATTTCTCTCTTGGTGCATCATTTGTGAATAGAAATACTATTGAGTCTTGAGTGTTGACTTTGTATTCTTCTAAGCTACAAAATTTGGTTATTAAATCTACAAATATCTTAGTGGAATTTCTGGAGTCTTATATATACAGTATCATGTCATCTGCCAGTAATGATAATTTCATTTCTACCTTTCCAATCATTATCACTTTTATTTTTTTCTCCTAATTGCTCTGTCTAATTTTCGCAGAACTATATTGAATGGGAGTGGTGACAGAGCATACTCTAGTCTTGTTTCTGATTTGAAAGTGAAGGCGTTCTATATTTGCCTAATAAATATAATGTTAGCTATTCATTTGTCATAGGTGGCTTTTGTCAGATTGAGATAAAGACCATCTACTTCAATTTTTTGTAGTGTTTTTATCATGAATGAGTGTTGAACTTTGTCAAAAGCTTTTTGTGCATTTATGGAGATGATCATGTGATTTTTGTCTTTGGCTCTGTTGATGTGATATATTACATTTATGGTTTTGTGTATATTTAACCATCCTTGCATTCCTGGGATGAATCCCAGTTGCTTGAGTTCTATAATCTTCTTGATAATTTGCTGCATTCTATTTACCAGTATTTTATTGAGGATGTTCATTAAGGAGATTTGCATTTAATTGTCTTTTTCGGTTGGTTCCTTCTCTTGTGTTGGTTTCAGAGTGATACTTGCTAATCCTGAATGAGCCTGGGAGACTTGTTTCCCTTTCATTTTCAATGAAAAGTTTGAGGAAATCATGTATTTTTTCTTGTCAAATTTTCCTCTAGAATTTAGCTGAGCAGTCAGAATATTGTGTTTTCTCTGTTGGCAGGTTTTTTTTTATTATTAAATTTTCTATTACATTGGGTTATTCAGAATATTTTTTACAGAACTTTTATATCTTCTTGATTCAGCTTTGTTAGTTCATATGTATCTAGGAATTTGTCCATTCCTTCTGTATTTTCCATTCTGTGAGAATAAAGACTTTAGAGATAAGTATTGATAATCTTCTGAATTTCTATAGGGTCTGTAGTGTTTTCAACCTTTTCATTCCTCATTGTATGAATTTTAATATTATTCTATCATTTTTAAAATGAGTTTGGCTATGGGTTTATCAATGTATTTATTATTTGAAGAAATTAACTGTTCAATACATTAATTCTCTGTATTGTTTTCTTCGTCTCCATTGCATTCATTTCTACTCTGTTTTTTTATAATTTTCTGCCTCTTTGGGCTTTGGCTTTGATTTGCTCTTCCTTTTCTAGGAGTTTGAGGTGCATCATAAAATTATTTATTAGGGTTCATTCTGTTTTCTGATGTGAGAATTTATTGCTTTAAATTTCCCTCTTATAACACCTTTCTTTGCATCCCACAGGCTCCAGTAAGTTGTATATGCATTTTCATTAGATTACAAATATTGTTTAATTTCACCTTTAATTTAATTTGTGACCCATTGATTGTTTAGGAGGGCATTATGTTGTTTCTGTGTGTTTATGGAGTTTTTGATGTTTCTTTTGTCAATAATTTATTGTTTCATTGCAATCTGTTTAGATGATATACATGGGATAATTTGAACTCCTTTGCATTTACTTAAGGTTGCTCTATGTGATAGCACATAATCTATTTTGGAGGACATACCATGTGCAGCTGAGAAAAACTATGTATTCTGACATTCTTGGATGGAACACTCTATAAAGGTCTACCAAGTTCATTTCTTCACAAGTTTGGTTTAGTCCTGTTATTTGTTTGCTCATTTTTTTCATGATTGACCTACTTCTTCATGCCAGTGGGGTGTCAATGTCCTCCAATAAATTATGATATTGCTCATTATACTTTCATGTCTGTTAAAGTTTTTCTCATATAGTTGGGTGACCTTCTTTGTTTCACTGGGTTTGAAGTTGACATTATCAGCAACCAGAATAGCTACCTCTGTTTTTTTTTTTTTTTTTTTTTTTTTTTTTTTTTTTTCTGTGTTCTGGTCACATGGGGTATTGTTTTTCATTCTTTGATATCCTTTGAGATTTCTTCTTGAGCTAAATGTGTTCTTTCTATGCAGCACATTGTTGGATTTTGTTCCTTTACTCACTATGCCAGTCTCCTTCCTTTGATTAGTGAATAGAGGCCTTTTTTTCCTGCATTTTAAGGAAGCGTTCACAGGGTGTGCAGGGTCTTACTACTAGATCAGAATCCTAGTGATTCTCCTGTTTACAGCCTCCCAAGTGTTGGGATTACAGGTGCCTGCCACCACGCCCAATCTCAATGGTCCTGGGGGCAGGGCTGCCATGGCAGGCCCAGGGATCAAACCCCCGGCCCCTGTGCCTGCTTGCAGGCACTTTAATCTGCTGAGTTATTTAGCAGGCACTTTTTTGTGGCCATTTATTTTTATATTGGTTACTGAAATGTATTGGCTTATTTTTGTCATGTTGTTTTCCTACTGTAGGATACCTAGCTTTTCCCTTTCCTTAATTACTTGCTCTACTTGATAGTTTTCTTCTGTTGTTGTTGGTGTTTTGGTCATATTTGTCTCTTTCTGAAATATATTTTTAAGGTTGCTTTGGTTGTCATAAATGTTTTAGATGTTCTTTGTCATGGAAATGTCTAATCTCTACATTACATTTGATAAACAGTTTTGTAGAATATATCAATCTAGATTGAATGTTGTTATCTTTCAGGACCTCAAATGTCTCATTCCAAGCTCCTCTTGGTTTGATGGTCTGTTTTGAGAAATCTTCCCTGATTCTGATGGGATTTCCACTATTGGCGATCTCTCTCTTCTCTCTAACAACTTTCAATCTTCTATTATTTTGTTCAGTTTCTGGAATCTTGATTGTTATGTGTCTGGCTTATAATATATTTTGATTATAGCTGGCTGGAGTTCTATATGCCTCACTTATTTGTATATAATACTCTTTCCATATGCTTGGGAAATTTTCTGCTACTATTTCTGCAAACAATCTTATTATGTCTTTTACACTATACCCATCTTTTTCATTGATATGTATTAGTCTTTTATTATTATTCTTTGCCTCAATTTGTAACTGTTGTATTGTTACTTCCTTGTTTCTTATTTTTAAGAGATGTTTCCTTTCCTGTTTACTAACTGCAATGCTATTTTCAAGGTCTGAAACTCTATCTTTTGTTTCATTGATGCAGTTTTGCCAGCTTTCTATGGAATTCTTAATGTCTTGGATACCTGTTTGAATCTGTTTTTTGCATTCTAATTATTTTTTGCATTGTTCATTCAATGTTTCCATCATTTTTTATTTTATTATATTTATTTGTCTTTCTTAGATGTATTGGTCTATTCTTTCATGATTGTCATTGGATTTTGTTTGTTTGTTTGTTTCCTGAGAGATTATTTCTGATCTTATCTCCTCCATAGCCTTATGGAGTTGTTTCTTTAGTTCAGTTGCAATCATCTTAGGGCTTTCAGGTATATGACTTCCAAGTTCTTTTATGACCTTGTCTCCTGGACTTGTTTTCTGTGAACTAGAAGTCTGAGACTGCCTTTTGTTCCCTCCTTGTGTCATTTTTTGTAGTGATGGTAGATGGACAAGGTCCAGGTCAGCAAGGCTCTCAGAAGACTGGGAGGCATGGTAGGCTAACCCAAGCTTCTGCTGTGTAGAACTCAATGTGGTTTCTACCTCCTTAAGGAGAGGAGAAAGGGCTGGCAAGATAACTCAGCAGATTAAAGTGCCTGCTTAGGAAGATGCAGGGACCATGATTCGATCCCCAGTATGCTGTGCTGTCTCTGCCCCAGGGGTACCCTGAGACAGCAATTGAGACTGGGTATAGTGGCACATGCCTGTAATCCCAGTGCTTGGGAGACTGAAAACAAGAGAATCACTATGAGTCTGATCTGTGTAGTGAGACTCTTTAAACCCTGTTCTAATTGCAAAAGAGAAACAAAAAAGGAGAGGGGAGAAAAGTACATTTCAAGAAGGGTGATGAGTGCAGGCTGAAGTTGTGCAAAGCTCACTTGATGGTGGATTGGCATGGGATAGTGTTCCACGAGGTTCTTGAAGGTCACTGTAGTAGTAATTAATTCTCCCTGGTGGTCTTCAGGTTAAGGAAGGGTAGCCAGACTCAACAAACCCCATTGGGAAGGCTGGGGGCTCAGGCCCTAAATATTTTATATATGTGAAATTATAGAAGTTGTGCCCATCTGAGATTTGTTAATTTTACTTATTATAATCCCCTTCAGGTATACATATGTTGACACAAATGATACTGCTTGTTTCTTCTTAAACATTGAGTGATACTCTATTACATTTCTAAAACCATATTTTCTTTGTCTTCTCAGCTTCTAAGAGACGTTTTGCATATACTTTGATTACTGCGAATAATGTGAGAGTGTTGATTTATTTTAATGAATAAAGAGACATTGTACACTTTCAGATTAGAGAAAATAATATATCTTATGTTAAGCATTCTTTACTTCACAAAACTAAAGCTTAAAGAGAAAAATTTGAAAGAAATGGATGTTGATTGACTTTATTGTGCTGATATTAACAAAAATGTAAATGTATGTCCAAGTTCATCCAATTGTACACCTAAAGCATGTGAGGTTCTTTCTGCGTCAGTGAAACCTCAAAGCTGTTAGGAAACTCACTCAGTGTACCAATATTAGAGATGAAAGTAGTGACATCACTACAGATAATACACCTATTAATTTAAAAAAATCCTTATTATTAACTTTATGGTAAACAAATTTAATTTAGCTTCCATGAACAGATGAAAGACAGAAACTGCCACACTTTCAATAATATATGAAACAGACAATTTTATTTTTTTATTTTAAAGGCAATAAAAATAGTAAAAAAAACAGAAAAAATACAGTTTTAATAAACAAAATAAAAGGAATTCAACAATTGTTATTGTATTGCATAATATTGTCTTCAAATTAGTTGTTTAGATTACCAGATGTAACCATGCAAAATTGATTTAAAATATTTAAGAAATTAAAAGTGAGAAGAAAATATAAAAAATAAAAATTTAAGCATTAATTGCTCCTTTTAACAAACCAGTAAAATCAGCATACAACTATCGAGGCCATCATATATATATATATATATATATATATATATCTTTAACTTCTTTCTTTTTTTTTCCTTTGGCAGAACCCGGGATTGAACTCAGGCCCTTGTGCTTGCCAGGGAAGCACTTGTTCCACTGAGCCATCTCCCTAGCCCCTCCTTCTTTCTTTCTTTTCTCCTTTTCCTCATCCCAGTTGTTCCATCTCTTTGAAAGGATTCTCTGCATTTCACAGTATCTATTGTAATTTTCATATTTATTTACCCTTTTCGGTTCTTACACTAACAAGACAGTATGATTTTTGCACATGTGATTGTAATTTACTTGACTTACTGAAAAGATCTCTAGTTGTATCCATTTATCTATAAAAGCCTTGAGTTTATCTTTTTTATAGCCAAGTTATATTTTTATAGCCAAGTTATACTCCATTGCATAAAAATAAATCCTTTTTATCCATTCCTCTGCTGATAGGCATTTGGGATATTTTTAAAATCTAACTATGACAAGGGCCAGGGAGATGGCTCAGTGGAATAAGCGCTTGCCTGGCAAGCTCAAGGGCCTGAGTTCAATCCCCGGTTCCACAAAAAAAAAAAAAAAAAAAAAAATCTAACTATGACAAACTGTGGTGATATAAATATGGATGCACATATATTACTGTGGTATGATATTTTCTGGTCTTTTGAAAAAAAATATCCAGGAGAGGAATAGCTGAGTTGAATGGGACTTCCATCTTAGTTTTTTGAGGAATCTCCAAAGTGATTTCCACAGTGGTTGTACAAGTCTACATTCCCACAAACAGTGCAAAGGAGTTTTTCTTCCCTTATAGCCCCTCCAGCATCTTCCTTTGGTTGACTTAGTAGATACATTTATTGTAAACATTAAACGAGTAATTAAAAATTTTACAAAACAGAAAATGCCAATAGATGTTATAAGTTCTACTAAACATTTACAACATTATAACAACTTTTGTTTTCATTTCCATATGAAAGCTAATTGGAATACTTCTTAACTTTTTGAGGCCAAGATTAACCTTGTACAAATATCAAACAGTAATATTAGTGGGAAAATAAACTATAGAGAAAGAGCTCTCCCTGTGAACACAGAATTAAAACTTCTCAATAAAAATATATAATGAATTTTCACAAGTATAAGACATTATGTTCAATATCAGAGTAGAATTTATTTAAGGCATACAAACTTGGTTCAGAATTTTTAAATCAGATACTATATATTGCATTTAAATGCCAAAGAAAAACTCATGTAAGCTATCAATAGAGACAGAAAATGTATTTGATTGTTTTTAGAATAAAATTCTCAGCAACTATAAAAATAGACAAAAACCAAAGCAACAAAAAACAAAAATGATACAGAATTTCAAAAGAATAACTCAAAATTAATGATCATGATATTACAAACTGTTATCATAAATTTTTGCTCATTTTACCAGATATAGTTATGCATGACTCAACAAACAATTAAAAGTTGAGTTTTCCTTTCAATAAACCATTAGAAGAAACTAGTAGTACAATTATCTCAGCTATCTTGCATATATCATTTTTTTCTCTTTTCCCCCATTGCAATTGTTCTTTCTTTTATTAAAAGAGATAATCATAAAAATAAAACTATGTTTCAAGCTGGCCAGGTAGCTCAACCAACTAAAAAGCCTGCTTAGGCAGAAAGCAGTGACCAGGATCCCATCCCTGGCCTGTCATGCCAGTCCCACCCCTGGGGTGTGCTGAGACAATGAATGAGACGTTGTGGTGGCACACTCCTGAAATCCCAGCTCTTGAGAGGCTGAAAGCAGAAGAGTCACTGAGTCTGATCTATGTAATGAGACCCTGTAGATCCTGTACTAAAATTTTATTTATTTATTTATGGAACCTGGGATTGAACTCAGGCCCTTGCACTTGCCAAGCAAACTCTTACTCTACTGAGCTATCTACCTAGTCCCAAAAAATACATTTAAAAAATATGTTTCAAAACAGAGTATTGGAACAGTTACAGTACTCGATACATTTTGTATTGTTCAATGACTGTTTCTTTTGTCTTCTATTTTTTTCACAGTTTTATGTCATACATGCCCACACACATACACATATATATTTACATATAACAGTCATTTTTCCTGGTGAAATGAATGTTTCATTGAATCTGAAAATCGATGATCAAGTATCACTTTTTTCAATGAATGCATAATTCCACGTTACTTTCAATGAATCAATTTTTCAATTATGTAAGAGTTTTAGGTATTCAGTTATCTCTCAGAAGTATAGACATTTTTTTTCTTATTTGTGGAACCAGGAATTGAACTCAGGCCCTTGCACTTACCCGGGAAAAGATTATTCCACTGAGTCAGCTCCCTGGCCCCAAGGATGCTCAATTTTTAAAACATGTGTGCAGCAACAAAAAGTATGTGACATTCAAAGTGATTATTTTTCACTGACTACAAGACTCTCATTCTATAGCATTCTGCTCTGGACAAAGAGAAAAACCTTTTCTGTCTCTCTTACCTATAGCTGTCTTTGAGGAGGAGACAGAAAGGTCCAAACTTGGTGCATTAAACCCTTTGTGAAAGGAAAAATGATTTTTTTTTTGTCCATAGATAATGATTTTCAACCCTGTGTCAAAGACTGTATTTTAAAAGGGATTTCTCATGTTTTGTCCTTTGATCTGTGTTTCTGTGAAGCAATAAAATGTCTTTTATGATATTAGAATGTATACTGGTAGGGTTTTGACAATAAATAAAAGAAAAAAAACAGAAGAATCTTTCTTATGCTAATGAGTGTCTCTGTTTCTAATTGTTGATTTATATTATGAAAATGCTGATTTTTCCAATACAAGAAATTTAAATGAATCTCTCACATTTTCTTGGTACATGGAAATCAATCTTCAAAAAATTGTCAACATTATTTTTCCTCTATATAAGGATTAGTGAGCATGTTATTTCCTGAAAATACTTATGTTCCATTAACTACATCTATAGTTTGAAAATAAACTGATCTATTTTAGCCTCCTAAGTGATAAAGTGGTTTTGCAAAATAGTAAGATCTATGTGCCTTGACATCAAGCCATACATGACAGCATTGTAATTATTCTTGGCAGCCACTGATACAATAGGCTATCAATCAACTGGAAAGCAGGATCCTGATTCAGCAACCCAGTTCAACATTACTTTAAATGTTAGCTTTCTAGAAAGAGATCTTATCTTTCAAATGAAATAAGAAAATGTACAATTTGAAATGATTTACTGTACAATTTTGACCCTTTGAAATTTTTTAATTCAGATCTAGATTTCCATGAAATGTAGAACTACTCCTTGAGAATTTGACACCAATTTTTATGTCATTTGTTTATTTATGCTTACACCAATGACATTGAATTTCTCCCATGTACACACTGCAATTTTCTCTAAATTTGGGACAGCTGTGCTATTAATTATTTGAACAAATATTATGCAAACTGATAATCGTTGGTGTAAGTATGGCTTTTTCTCTAAAATTAGTAAGATTTGAGCTTCCAGCTACCCTGCACCAGCAGGACCTGCCAGTCCCAGCCCAGGTACAGCATGGGAGAAGCCCGCTTTCACCACCTTGGGACACCACCACCACTACAAAGCACCCCGCACCCCACCCACCCAGTGAGAATTTGTGCCACCTTCTGGGGACCCCCAGATCCAGTCCTAGTCCAGACCCTTATGAGTGTGTAGGAGAGCTCCCCGCTATCCTGTGCCAGTGGGAACTACCGGACCCAGACCAGGCACAACGTGGGTGAGACCCTCTTCCACCACCTTGGGACAGCCCGCACCACTCCTCAGCACCTCCCCACCCCACCTACTGAGTGAGAATTTCTGCCTCATTCTGGGGACCGCAAGATCCAGTCCTAGTCCAGGTCCAGCGAGTGTGTGAGAGAGCTTCCTATTCCCGTACTCCACCTTGTCCCCTCCAGACTCAGATCAGGCCTGGACTACAGGCCTGGTGTGAAACCCTGCAGCTGCAATACCTGCAGAGAGAGTAGGGGACAGAACCAACTAGCAAGTCCAGGAGCAGAACATCTTCACAGAGGGCACAACAGGATCTACTCCCAATGGTGGCAGCAGGAAGGAACTGAGCACAGCAGCCAGACCCAAGCCAGGCACAGCTGGATAAATCCAAACTTTCTGGATCTGCATCAGAATTTCAGTAGATGCTAAGTTTATAACTGCAACAAAGCTTTACAACAAAGGCCAGAAGACAGTGCAACAAAACATGACAATGAGAAGGAGCAAAATACAATCTCAGACCCCAAGCCCACCCATAACAAGTGCAGAGGACACAAACAAAGAAAAAAAAGGAAACTACACAGCTAAAGTCAAAGAATCAACAACTTCTGAAATAAAGAAACAACTGCATAAAGGTATACAGGAACTCAGACTGGAAATGAAAAAAGAAATCCCTGAATTAATAAAATCTGCAGTAAAGAATCAAATACACAAACATATGGAGGAAACCCAATACCCACACAGAAAAAGTGCAGAGGACAGTAGCTCAGCTCAAATATATGAATTAATAGTCTCAATATTAAATAAGAAACAGCAGAAAGTTATAGAAGAACTCAGAGCAGAATTCTTTTCTACTAGCTCAGCTCAGATGTTTGAATTAGTAGGGTCAATATTAAATAAACGTCAACAGAAAATTATAGAGGAACTCAGAGCGGAATTCTTTTCTGAAATAACAAAAGAATTCACTGAACTCATCTGAAGTAAAGATTCAACTACAAAAATATAGGGAGGGGGCTGGAAAGATGGCTCAGTGGTCTAAAGCACCTATTTGGAACAAGCTTGGAAAAGCACAGGGACTGCGGTTCGATCCCCCAGCACCACATGCCAGCCAGCCGCTCCCCCTGGTGGACTGAGCTGGCCACACACACACACACACACACACACACACACTCAATAAATAAATGTTAAAAAAAATATAGGGAGGAATCTCAATCTGAAAAACATTGCATTAAAGAATTAATAACTGCTTCTAAAGAAGACATTGATAAAAAATAGAAGAGATTAGAAAAATGACAGATTCCTTGAATGCGCAATACAGGAAAGAAAAAGATCGCATTAAGCAGAGTCAAGAAGATACAGAGGAACTTAAAATCTCAATCACAAGCTTGGAAAAAAACATTTTAGTGAAAGTGAAGATACAGTTTCAGATCTTGAAGACGCTGGTGTAGTTAGTTTGAAGGTAAGAAAAGATCTCTTGAAAACAACTAGCATGCAGGAAAAAAATAATTCATCACTTGCAAGATGATGCAAAGATTAACAATGTGAGATTAATAGGTGTCAATGAGAAAGAGTCAGTACAAATGACATTAAAAAATATGGGCAGAAATAATAGCAGAAAACTCCCAAATATGAGGAAACAATCTGACGTTCAGGTACCTGAATCATACAGAACACCAAGTAACCTTAACCCAATTAAAAACACATGGACACATAGAATTGTCAAGATCCCAGAAACTCAACTCAGAAATAATATATTGAAACCCACTAGAGAAAAAAAAAGGAGATCATATTCAAAGGAAAACCCATCAGAATTATGGCCAACTTCACTTCACAAAACATGAAGGCAAGAATGAAGCAGAGTACTTCAAGTCCACTATGAAAGTAAATTCCAACCCAGAATACTATACCCTGCAAAATTCTCTTACAAATGTGATGAAGAAATGAAATACTTCCATGACAAACAGAAACTAAAGAATTTCATTATGACAAAGCCAACCCTACACAGACTACTGAAAGATGTTCTAGAGAGAGACCAAAATGATCAGAAATCCACAAATGAGATCAGAAGCAACCAACTAAATAGGGCAAACAGTCAAAGACAGGATAGAAAGGAGTAAGTAACAACAGGTAAATAACATGGCAATCATAAGTCAATACATCTCAATTCTAACCATCAATGTAAATGAACTCAATTCACCAATTAAGAGAAGTAGACTGGCACAGGAGATTAGGAAACAAAATCCAACAATATGCTGTATACAAGATACACATTTAACTCATAAAGACAATCATAGGTTGAAAGTCAAAGGATGGAAAACAATACTACATGCACCAGTACCTCAGAAAAAAAGCAGAAGTACCAATCATATACTCAGACAGTCTCAACTTCAAAACAAGAATGATGAAGTGAAGTAAAGAAGGCCACTCTATATGGGTTAGGCAAAAAATTCAAGAGGAAGATGTAACACTCATAAATATGCATGCACCAAACATGGGAGCACCCAACTATAAAGCAAATCTTAATAGATATGAAAAATCTAATATCCAATACCACAATCTTGACAGGAGACACCCCCTTATCCCAAAAAGATAGGTCAACCAGACAAAAAATTAGAACAGAAATAACAGAACTGAACCAGAGTTTGAAACAAATGTACTTGGTGGTCATATACAGAGTGTTCCACCCAAACACAGCTGAATACACATTTGTGTCACCTGAACATGGGTCACATTCTAAAACAAACCATATACTGGATCATAGGTCATGCTTAAGTATGTGCAAGAAAACAGAAATTATCCCATGCATATTATCGGACCCGTGCTTAAACAAACCAGAAATACAACCCTAAATACATGGAAATCAAATGACACCCTACTCAGCAACCAATGGGTCACAGATGATACTAAACAAGAAATTCAACAATATCTGCAATTCAATAAAAATTCAAGCACAACTTATTAGAATTTATAGGCTACAATGAAAGCAGTTCTCTGAGGGAAATTCATAGCTGTGAACTCACAAATTAGGAAAACAGAACTGGAATAAATAAATACCCTAATTCTACACCTTCAAAAACCAGAAAAGGAAGAGTAAAATAAACCCAGAGCCCAAAGATGGGAAGAAATCATAAAGATTAGAGCAGAAATTAATTCAACTGAGGCAAGGAAAAGTTCAAAGAATAAACGAAACAAAAGATGGATTTTTTAAAGATTAAATAAAATCAATAAGCCCCATAGGTAGCCTCATCAAAAAGAAGAAAGAAAAAATTCAAATACAAGCAATAAGGAATGAAAAGGGTGTAATTACCACAGATGCAGTGGAAATTCAGAAGATTATCAATAGCTACTTTGAGAATCTTTACTCTCACAGAATGGAAAACACAGAAGAAATGGACAGATTCCTAAAAAGTTACAAATTACCAAAACTGAATCGACAAGATATAGCCAATCTCAATAGCCCAAAAACAGCCAATGAAAATGAGATGTAATAAAAAATCTACGGAGTAAAAAAGTCCAGGTCCCAAAGGATTCACAGCTGAATTCTACAAGAAATTTACATAAGATATAGTCCCTATACTCCTCAAAAATCTCGAATGAAATTGAAAAGGAAGGAATCCTCCCAAAATCGTTTCTGGAGGCAAGTATTATACAGATATCAAAACCAGAGAAAGACGCAACTGGAAAGAGAACTACAGGCCAATCTCCATCATGAACATAAATGAAAAATGCTCAATAAAATCCTAGCAAATAGAATACAGCAAATCATCAAGAAGGTCATACACCATGAACGGGTAGGATTCATCCCTGGGATGCAAGGCTCATTCAATATTTAAAAATCTACAAATGTAATACACTATATCAATAGAGTGAAAACTAAAAACCACATGATCATCCCAATTGATACAGAAAACATTTTTGACAAAGTCCAGCACTCATTCATGTTCAAAGTCTTACAGAAAATTCGAATAGAGTGCCTCTACTTCAATCTGATAAAAGCCATTTATGAAAACCCAATGGCTAACATAATTCTAAATGGGGAAAACTGAAATCATTTACTCTTAGATCTGGTACAAGACTAGGGTGTTCTCTACCACCACTCCTATTCAATATAGCTCTGGAATCATTAGCTGGAGCCATTAGACAAGAGAAAAAAAGAAAAGGTATATGAATAGGTAAAGAAAAAGTTAAAAATCATTATTTGCAGGTGGCATGATACTTTAGTTGGAAGACCTCAAAAAGTCCACCAAAAAGCTACGAGAATTAATACAGAAATTCAGTAGCATAGCAGGACACAATGTAAATACCCAAAAGTCAATAACATTCCTGTACAAAAATAAAAATCACACTGAGAGGGAAATTATGGAAACAATACCTTTTACAATAACACCTAAGAAAATGAAATACCTTGGAATTAAACTAAAGAAGTTAAAGATCTTTTCAAGGAAAATTACAGGACTCTTAAAAAAGAAATCATAGAGGATTTCAGAAAATGGAAAGATATTCCATGTTCCTGGATAGGAAGAACCAACCTTGTGTAGATGGACATACTCCCAAAATTGCTGTACAAATTTAATGCAATCCCTATCAAACTATCAACATCACACCACCCTGACCTAGAGAATCATTCCTAAAATTTATTTGGAGCCAGAAAAGACCTACAATTCCAAAGCAATCCTGGGCAATAAAGACAAGATTTGCCTATCACAAATTATGCTGCTATAAACATAGGTACACATATCTCCATAATATGATAATTTCAGATTCTCTGGGAAAATTTCCATTATCAGAATAGTTGGTTTACATGGGATATCCAGTCCAAGTTTTCCAAGGAGTCTCCACACTAATTTCCATAAAGATTGCACCAGTCTACATTCCCACAAGCAGTGAAGAAGCAGTGGAGAAGGGAGGCATTACAATTCCTGACTTGAAATTATACTACAAGGCTACTGTGATAAAATCATCATGGTACTGGCAACAAAATAGACCTCAAGATCAATGGAAGATTAGAAGACTCTGAAGTCCCTATGAACACACTCAGCCACCTTATCTTTGACAAAGGGGCCAAATATACTCACTGGAAAAAAGAGAGCCTCTTTAACAAATGGTGCTGGAAAAACTGGCTCTCTACATGCTGAAAACTCAAACTTGACCCAGATATATCAACATGCATTAAGCTCAAGTCAAAATGCAATAAAGATCTAAACACTGAATCAGAAACACTAAATCTCCTGGAAGAGAAAGTAGAAGGAACTCTTGACGACATAGGGGTAGGCAGTTTATGAACAAAAATCAAATCGCACGACAAATACTGGAAAGAATTAACAACTGGGAACTGCTCTGAGCTTTTTCACTTCAAAAGAAATTACCAACAAAGTGAGAAGAAAACCCACAAATTTGGAAAAAATCACAACAGACAAGTATGCAGACAAAGGTCTACTCTCTGGAATATATAAAGAACTAAAAAACACTAGGACCCCAAAATTTAAAAACCCAATACAGAAAAGGGCATCCAAGATGTACGCACACTTCTTAAAGGATGAAATTAAAGAAGCGAATAAATATATGAAAAAATGCTCCACATCACTAGCCATCTGTGAAATGCAAATTAAAACACTGAGATGTGATCTCACCCCAGAAAGAATGGTTTTCATAAAGAAATCAACCAAAAAAATTTTGGAGAGGCTGTGGGGGAAAAGAAACCCTTCTCCACTGCTTGTGGGAATGTAGACTGGTGCAACCTTTATGGAAATTAGTGTGGAGACTCCTTAGAAAACTTGGACTGGATATCCCACTTATACCAGCTATTCTGATAATGGAAATTTTCCCAGAGGATCTGAAATTATCATATTATAGAGATATGTGTACCTATGTTTATAGCAGCATAATTTGTGATAGGCAAATCTTGGAAACAACCAAGATGCCTATCATCTGAGGAATAGAAGAAAAAGATTTGGCACTTTTATACAATGGAGTATTACTCAGGTATAAAAAATGATAAACTTGAAGCCTTTATATTTACCTGGATGACACCTGAAAATATATTCACAAATGAAATAAACCAGACCCATTTATGTAAATATCATATACTTTCCGTAGGATAAGAACTCAAAAGAAGAAATACAAATAGAAAGGTATAATACAACTAAAGGAAACGAATAACTTGAGGACTAGACAATGAAAGAAGAGCAAGGAAAAGAGCTAGGAAACATAACAGGGGAAGCCGTACAGTTATACGTAGAAAACGGTTCAGGCAATGATCCTGAGAATCTTCAGAAGATTTCTGAATCTAGCAGTTTATTTGAATGATTCTCACCCTGACTAACTATATATATGACACCTGTTATCTAAGCAACTGCATGGAAGATGGCAATTTTCAATAGTAGGTTCATGCTTGTCATGCCTGTGATTTTGGTCTTCTGAATACGCGCTGCTTGTCATGATATACTAGTTGCTGCTGTGCTGTCTCTCAGGTAGATGATTGTTCAAAATGAAGGGGGTGGTGAATGAAGGCAGGAGCCAGGAAAAGGAATGTTTTAGGACTGTCCTGCTTCAAGGTTGTATATGGTTAGATTTCTGAACTTATGTATAAACATAAGAATTATATAATTCTTTATGCCTATTTTAAAAATTACATTCTAATTTCTAAATGTTTTTTCATCATATTCTGTAGGGACTTAAAGTTCAACATATCAATACTTGATGAAAAATACTTGTTCCATGTTACGCCTAAGATGTTTGATATTCAGACAGATAGTGAGGTTAAGTTTAAGAACCTAGGTTGCATGATAATAACAATAATCTTCTCTCCTTGAAGGTTAACAACGTAAGTTTGCTGACCAAAATTAGAGAAAAAGGAAGGCCACGAGGAAAGCCAATATTTTGGCCCTAGCCTTCCAAGATCAATTAATAATCAGGATAAATGAGAACTTGTGCTGTAATGTCATGAAACTTAGTAGTGTCCCAAGTTTTCTGATCAAGGAGATTATGAGGTCAAAGAAGAAAGTGATTGATGATATACAGTGTGCCTAAGGAGAATCCCATGGAGAGAAAACATTCTCTCAGGCTTTCACAGAGAGAACACTGGCCAAGAAATGGCCGTGACTCATCCACATGGCTGACACTGACAAAGGATCTACAATCTGAGGTACAGGATCTCAGGGTAAATCCTGAGGGGATTTTTTTTTTTAAGACCTTTATTAACAGGTGCTTGTAGTTTGTTGACTTTTTTGAAAAAATCAGGTTGTAAACTTTTATTACAAATTAAAAATGAAGTTCTTAAAAATCTCAACTTGACCAGATATGAAACAATTTAAAAACCTTTAAAGGTGTATTGAGAAAAACCAGGCTTTTTTAAAAAACACGTTTGTCATTACCAAAAAGAGACGTCTTTAGGT
>NW_004524751.1:4931510-4942159 GCF_000260255.1 Octodon degus
GTGTGATGGTAACTAGGCCAGCGGCGGCGGTGGGGCTGCTCAGGGCTCTCTGGGGTCTGCTCTCGCTCGGCTACCAATCGAACTCCCTGAGGGGATTTGACTGACCTCATCACATCCAAAAGCTACAACTTTTTTGCGTATATCTTGCTTTATCTTGTTCTTCACCAGCCAGCAGAAAATTATAAAAAAGAAGTATAAGAAGTAAAGCCGTGGTGTTATGTTCAGCTGCAGGGGACTCATCAACAATTTCTGACATTGCCAGTCAAGTGGAAGATCTAATACCATTATGGACTACTGGACTCTTTTAGAATATTTTGATGAGTTAACATGATGGAACTAAACAAAAAAGAAAAACAGGATACAGATGAATGTCCACTTTGTATGTGTGTATTCAAAATGGTTAGGATGGATATATAGTTACATTCTCAATGAATAGAGGAATTTGTTCTAATAGTGTTTGTAAATAGGATATCATGTCTGCATCTTGTACAGCAAATAGCCACTAGTAAGAGTATATGCAATGTTTTAACTATTGGAACTGTCCTACCAATTTGATTTGAAACTGTCTCATTGCTATTTTTTTCTCAATAAAATTATGGAAAATAAAATAGATAAGTTTTTCTGACAGAATGTTACTATAAAGTTACACAGTTTATGCTGGCCCTGACCTGATCAGGCAGCCCAAGCAGACCTGAGCTTGTGAACATCCTCCTAGACTCCTAAGTACTGGGATTACTGGTATGAGACACCATTAGCTACTTATAAAAAAAATCAATTTCAGATGAAATGTGAATTTGTATTAATCAGTATTAGCAAGGTGTGTGTAGATGAAATGTTGGGAAATATTGGAACAACATTAATAAGGTTCTCATAATAATTTAGTGATTTTGCTTTCTAATTTCAAGTTGAATATGTAAAGTATAAATTTCTTTGTAGATCAGAAAGTATATTTTTTCTGTATATTTGGGAAGCGTCCACGGACTGTTCAGGGTCTCACTTTATAGATTGTACTCGTAGTGATTCTCCTGTTCACAGACCCCCAAGTGCTGGGAATATGCGCTTGCCACCACACCCTGTCTCAATCACATTTCAGTGTGCCCTGGGGGCAGGTACACCACAGCAAGACTGGGAATTGAACTGCTGAGCCCTGGGCCTGCTTCCAGGCATTTTTATCTGCTGACCTATTTGTCCACCCTAGAAATTATATTTTATGCAATGTACATTAGATGGCTTACTATTTGTGGATTAATTAAAATAGAAACCTGAGCATTAAAGATTTAAGAATTACTTTTTTGATATGCTATCCTTTTTCTATTTCTATTCTAAGATATTTATGAGTGTTACTTCTTCCTCTTGATTTTTTCCCCTAACCAGTACATAATGGACTTCTTCATTTCGTTTTACCATTCTTGCTTTGAATTTGAGATTGTCTGGAAACAGGATTGCTACCCCTGCTTTTTCTGAGGTGCTGTTGCATATAGTGTTGTTTTCTATCCTTTGACTTTAAGCCTGTGAATGTCTTTTTTAGTCAAGTGTGTTTCTTGTATATAGCATCTTGTTGGATTTTGTTTCCTAATCCACTGTCCCAGTCTATTTCTCCTAACTGTGAGTTTAGTCCATTTACATTGATCATTATAATTGAGATGTGTTTACTTATGATTTACATGTTATTTACCTGCTGTTGTTTACTCCTTTTTGTCCTGTGTTTAATTGTTTGTCCTATTTAGTGGGTTCTTTCTGTTCCCATTCATGGAGTTCTGTTCATTTTGGTCCCTCTTTACAACATCTTTCAGTAGTCTGTGTAGGGTTGGATTTGTCATCATAAAAGTCTTTAGTTGCTCTGTCATGGAAGTATTTCACTTCTCTGTCAAACTTGAAAGAGAGTTTTGCAGGGTATAGTAGTCTGGGCTGGAATTTGTCTTCATAAAACTTGAAGTACTCTGCTCCATGCTCTTCTTGCCTTCATAGTTTGTGAAGTGAAGTTGGCTGTAATTCTGATAGATTTTAATTTGAATGTGATCTGCTTCTTTTCTCTAGTGGCTTTCAGTATATTATTCAGTGCTGGATTTGTGGGATCTTGACTATTATATTTCTCAATGTGTTTTTCATTGGGTTGAAGTTATTTGGCATTCTGCATGCTTCAGTTACCTGAATGTCAAATTGTTTCCTCTTATTGGGGATGTTTTCTGTTATTATTTCTGCCCATATTTTTTATATCATTTATATTGAGTCCTTCTTTTTCACTGATCCCTATTAGTCTCACATTGTTTACCTTGCATCGTCTTGCAAGTGCTTTATTATTTTTTCCTGAATCCTAGTTTGTTTTTTTTAAGAGATCCTTTCTTACCTTTTTACTAGCTGCACCAGCATCTTCAAGATCTGAGTGTCTGTCTTCATTTTCACTCAAATGGTTCTGTAGGCTTGTGATTGAGATTTTAAGTTCCTCCATATCTCTTCAACTCTGCTTCATGTGATGTATTTCCTTCCTGTATTGCTCATTCAACTAATCCATCATATTTCTAATCCCTCTATTTTTTATCAATGTGTTCTTCATAAGCAGTTATTAATTCTTTTGTTGCAGAGTACTTTTCCAATTGGGTTTCCTTCATATGTTTCCATATTAGATTCTTTACTTCAGATAGTATGAATTCAAAGATATCTTTTTTTTATTTCAGAAATTAATTCTGCTCTGAGTTCCTATATGCTTTTCTGCTGTTGTCTCTTTACTTGCGACTCTATTAATTCATACATTTCAGCTGAGCTAGTGTCTTCAGCACTTGTTCTGTGTGGGCATTGGGTTTCCCTCATATGCTTTTGTATTAAATTATTTATTTCAGATTCTATGAATTCAGAGATTATTTGTTTTCATTTCTGGAATTAATTCTGCTCTCAGTTCCTCTATAAATTTCTGTTGTTGTTTCTTTACTTCTGATGCTGTTAATTCATTCATTTCAACTGAGCTAGTGTCCACTGTACTTTTTATGGGTGGGCTTCAGGACTGAGATTTCGTTTTGCTCTTTGTCTTTATCATTTTGTATAGCACTGACCTCTGACCTTTGGTGTAGAGCTTTGGTGCAGTTATAACCTTAACACCTACTGAAATTTGGGTGCAGATCTATTAAATTTGAGTTTATCCAGTTATGCCTGGCCTAGGTCTATGTGTTATGTTCAGCTCCTTCCTGTTGCAGCCCTTGGAAGTGAACCTGTTGTGCCCCTCTGATACAACAGTGAACCTGTATTGTCCCTCTGCTGTGTCCCTGGCCCAGGGGGCACAGGGGAGAGCAGAAGCTCTCCCACACACTACCTGGGTCTGGGCTTATGCTGGATTTGTGGGTCCCTAGAGAGTCGCAAAAGTTCTCACTCACTTGGGGGCTTGTGGCTGTGACTCTGGAGTCCCGATGGTGTTTGATGTTTCAGGGGTCCCGAAGGTGTGGTAGATGGTCTCACTTACACCATTGCCTGAGTTTTATTGTGGAGGGGTCCCATGTGTGCAAGGAAGCTGGAAGCTCTCCCACAAGCTCACTGGTCCTGGTTTGGGCTGGACCTGGGAGTCCCAAGAGAGAGTCACAGAAGTTCTTACTCACTCAGTGGGTTTGTGAGTGGGGGCTCCAGAGGGTTGCAAAAGTCCCAATGGCATGGTAGAGGCTGACTGTTTCATCTTAGAATCAAATCTTGAGTAATAAATTGTTACAAATTACAAATATTGAAGACTATCTTTTGTATCTTAAATAATACTCTTGTAGACAATTTAAACACAGTTGTAAATTTTAATATGGTGAATATTGATACTATTTTATTCCTTTCTATATTGACATTTGTAAATTTAATATATTTTCCTCAAAGTGTTTATGAGATATTTAAAATAAGAACATGAATGTCTGTTTTTTTTTTCTATGAATGCCATGGTGACTAGATAAAATTCTCTTAGATAATAAAACTTCAGTGTGAGTTGTAGATTGATACATGTTTGTTCTCCCTTGTGAATCATATATTAAATCTGAGCTTGGCTTGCAACATCTTTGGATCAACTACTCCAGTGAACAGGTCTATTACAGTAAAACACATACTGCCACTAATCTCCCTCAAAATGCTCCCCTCCAATTCAATGCACTTATCCCATCACTCTTTGAATTTCTGTAAATACTTCCTGAAGTAAGTTTCATGAGTGTCCTACTCAACGCACTGTAATGTGAAACCAGAACTTCTTCTGACTCCTTGTTCTTCTTGTCCTCCTCCTCCTTCTTCTTGTTCCTTTTTTAAAAAAAATGAATTTATGACAGGTTGTACAGAGTATACAGGGTCTCACTACATAGGTCAGACTTGTAGAGTCAAGGAACAGTGAAGGCAGCACCCACACCCACAATAATCAGTCACAAGCTCCATATGTCACCCCATGACTGCATGGAGCTTTGAGGGGACACCTAAACACAAACATAACAATATGTGAAAATCAACTTTCTTTAATGATTTTAATGATGATTCTGTCATACAGTAAGTTCAAATTTATTTGTTGAATTTTGATTAAGGAACTAATCAAAATTTTATGCTAGTTATTTATTAACTTATGGGAATGTTAATTTCTAAATATTTTAAGTTTAAATATATTGGATAAAAGGTGACCCCTGTTGTTAGTTGTTTCCTCACGTCCATATCAACTATTACACCATTTACAAATAACTTCATAATGTATGTGCTACAATTTTAGGATTATGCTCAGAGTATTATTGAAAGACCTCAACTGAGTTGTTTCAGGATAATTGCCAATGCTGAAATATATTCTTTGCAGTTAATAACACAAGGTCCTCCGCAAAGTATCAAAATTTCTCTTTCAAACTTACATTTTTCAGTGTGATGTATAATTTCCATAAATATTCAGCACCTCTGTTCTAAGATCTATTATCCAATAAATTATATATCCTCATTGCTTTTAAGAAGCATACATATACAAATATCTGGTATAATTTTTCAGTTTGATCTGTGTACATTGCAGTTTATCTAATTTATGTAAGTCATTACAGATCGAGGTTTCTGTAATTTTCTTGCACATAGTATTTGTTAGTTAAAAATAGTATGCATGTTAACAAATATAGTCATGCAAAATTGATAAAAATATTAGTCAAGAAAGTCAAAAAGAAGTAAAACATTAAGCATTAAGCTGTTTTCGACAGACTGATAGAAACCAGTGGTACAATCATCTAAGCTCCGGACAGCTAATTTGAAGACAACAATATGCAATGTAATAATCGAGGTTAAATTCCTACCATTTTGATTAGTGAAATTCTGTATTGTTTCAATTTTTTTTACTATTTTTATTCTATTTAAGAAGTATAAATAATGTGCATAGCATATTATATTTATTTTAATGATTATATGAAAGGTTTCATTTTAAATGATTTTATTCATTTTTATTAAACTTATTGGTACAATGTAGATATGCATAGTGATCACACTGACCACAGGGAACTCCTAATCGTACATAATATATTTTAGTGCCACTTTTTCCTCCCACTGCTCTTTCTTGTTCTCAATCCCTTTTCCCCTCCTTATTTACCAAGCTTTGTTTAAATTTTATCTTTTCCTACTCTTACCTTTCTTTCACCCTGCCTAGTTCCCCTTACTTTTGAGAAATTTCTTCCAATTTTGCAGTATCAATTATACATTTTGGTTCTTAGTTACAGTTTCAGTTCCTCATACCAACTGTGCAGCAAAAGACATGGGTACATGTATATCACTGTGGTATGATGCTTCAATTGTTTTAGGTAGACATCAAGGAGGGGAACAGTTGGGTCGAATGGCACTTCTACTCCTAATTTTTTGAGGAATCTACACATTTCTGCAGCTATTGCACCAGTCTACATGCCTCCAATTCTTTTTTTTTTAAACCACAGCCACTCCAGCACTTGTTATTGGTTGATTTCTTGATAATAACCTTTTTTTTTGTACTTAGGTGGAAGTTCATCATTGTTTTAATTTGCCTTTCTAAAATAACCATTTTCTGATTTATTTATTTGATGCTTATACTCCTTCTGAGATGTGTCTGCTCACTTCACATTCCTATGTTTGGACTGGTTCTTTAAGTTTAGGGGACTATGATTCTGTATAATTCATTATGTGTCCTAGGTATTAGTCTTTTGTCTGAGGACCGAGTGTCTAAGATTTTTTTTTTTCTCTGTATGGGCTGTCTTCTCACCATGTTAGCAATTTCTTTTGATGTGCAAAATGCTTTCTTAATTTTATTTTTTATGCATTTAGTATAGGGTCTACAGGGTTCCACTACACAGATCAGACTCATAATGATTCTCTTATTTTCAGCCCCCCACGCTCCGGGATTACAGGCACGTGCCACAAGGCCCAGTCTTACTCACAGTCTCAGTGAGCCATGGGGATGGGGCCAGCCCAACAAGCTGAGAATCCAGCACCCAGTCCTTGTGCCTGCCTAAACAAGAGCATTAATCCACTGAGCTATCTGGCCAACCTTCATTCTTAAATTATTATTCACCTGTCATTTTCTCTTTCAGGTCTACTAATTGATATGTTATTCTTCACATACATGTTTCAAAATGTGCAAATTGTCTTCAGAAACAAATGTAATTAAACAATGACATGTTGTCTTTTACCGAGAATCCTAGAGGTCAGCATGAAAAATAGCACATTGTTGGCCACTACGTTCTTCTAATATAGTTTTTCTTTAATATATTCTTTTAAGAAATTATTACATTAGATGTGGAAAATAACATTTAGACAAATGATATCTTCTATATATGGTCAATGTGTGTGCACTGTCTGTTTTAATGCATTTTTGCAGTATGCAGAGTTTACATTCACCTTGACGAATAGGTACACATGCTTAATGCAGCTTGCTTCCTTTTACCTCCCCTTCCCTTTCTTACCCACACTCTTGTTGCACCTCTAAATTACCTCTTCTCATTTTTTCTCTTGTTATTATATTCTTCACACTTGTTTATGACATGCAATTTTTGCATTAATTTAGGTTATGAGGTTCCAGTGTGTAAAATATCTTAATTCTTCTTAAAACTCCTTCACTTTCTCCTTGTCTCTTCAGTCTATGGACCCCTTCCCATTTACAAGAGAAATAGCCCATTTTCTTCTATCCATTCTCTAGTATGCTTTATTTTATTTACCTTATTCAAATGAGATTTATCATGTCTTTAATGTCTAATCCACTCAAATTTTCTTTGATTTCTCATAGTTAATTTTAGTTTTTCCATTTAATTTAATATTTCCTATTTAGGAAGCTCTTTTTATATTCTTTACATGATTATTCATTATATTAAGTCAAAACACTCATATTATTTTTGTAAACATTCCCTATATATCTATACTATATATTTTATTTCTATTTACAATTGAAGATGTTGGCATTTTGTGTCTGAATATCTGTTACAAAAACATAATTTGTGTCAATATGTTCTCTAAACTATGCATATATATGTATATATATGTATGTATATATACACACATGTATGAAGTGAACAGTTGTTGCATAAAAATAATTATTTTTCAATTATTAAAGCAAATTTAACATTTTTCATACTTAAATTAACAAATGTTGACCGCATGTATTTGTTCTAGAATAGTATGACTTTTCTTACATCCATTCAGAATTTATCTCTGCTGGCCAAAAATTCTTTTTAAAGGTTAAAAGTTACTTATTAGCTAAGTAATCCAACCTTAGAAATTTGTGGATAACATTAAATGGTCTTCTGACCTGATGGTGAAATAATTGAACACCGAGACAAGAACAAGAATATATAGGCATCCCTTTTCTGGCATGGCGATAGTTACGTCCAGGAGAGGGCAGGAATTATGAATAAGAGTAAATTCAGGTTGTCCTCTTAACTAACAAAAGAAGCAAGCATTGTATCAGGTTGCTGGGGTAGGCTAGGGTCTGTTTTATCTTTATCTTAGCTCTGGTTCTATAAAGTGTCTACAGAGAAGTCTTTATCACTTGAGAAAACAATAAGTTATGTATGAGATGACATTTTCATTTCAAGTGATTTGAGGAAAAGGCAGCCTTTGTTCTTGTCCTGAGGCAGCTGTTCAACGACTGTTTAATGCCACAACTGCAGTCTTTCCAGCATTGCTCCAGGATGCCCAGAACAGGGTTTACCAAAGCTGGCAACTTAAATATCCTTTGTAAAAACCTTGAAACCGTGTTACTCTTATTTTGACAACCTCAGACTTGACCTGAAAAATATGGACTACTGCTGAAGGATTCCGGTATATTGCCATCCTTTCAGGGTACCATTTTTAGTCACCTTTGTCACTATTGTTGATGTTACTGAGAAACAATAACACACACACACACACAAAAAAAAAAAAACTTAAAATACTCTTGAAAAAGACTTTTTTTTTAAGAGTACTTCTTCCATGGCAGGATGAGCATAATAAAAGGGCTTCAGAGAGTAAACAAGATGACATCATGTGGAACATAACATGAGAGCCAACAAAAATCCTAAATAAATGGATATGGGCTTCTAAGTTACATTCTGACCCACCTCCAACCAGTCCCCACTTTATGAGCATAACCGGCTATGAACTCATCAGTGTATCAATCCACTAAGAAGTACAGAACCCCAAGACCCAATCACCTTCCAAATACACAAGGCTTTTGGGCAACTCTTCATTTTTTTAATAGATGACAAATTGAGGGTCAACACCTCTGTTATTCTTGCTTTTTGTCTTTGTGGTCATCCTTGAAGATCTTAAAAACTCAGAAACTATGGGCGCTTCCAAAAGATAAATTATTCTGCATTCCTTGAGCTTTCAAAAGTTTTAATATGGGTGAGCACATTGTTTGGCTTAGTTTCTTTCCCATTTAGATGCTATGTGTGGTTTGGTACAGCTTATATTTTGAACACATTGTCTAGCTCATCATGGGACAACCCATGTCCTCTGGGAAAATCTGTGGTGCAAAGCCTGTGTCAACTGCAATCACACTGATTGCCATCTGAGGTCCACTAACAGATGTAAAGTTGCATTGTTATTTCCCCTTTTTTTCCTCAAACTTCAGAAGAGTGATAAGGAAAATAATAATTAGTTCACATAGGTCTGCAATTTAGTTTTGAAATATTCATGTATTGAACCTTTTTGTGTGGCTGCTCATTCTTTCCCTTTTACTTCTAAAGCAAAAAAAATCATTATTATGCAATATTTTAAAGTAAAAGTAATAAGTTTAAGAACATACACAGAAGCAGATGAAAACAAATTAAGAGACATTTTGATTTGCTTATATTTATTTGAATATTTTGTTTAAATACACATCAATATCTATATAAAAATTAAAATGTGAAAATACATCTCAATATCTATAATCTATTGTTCTCATTTAAAATATCAATGGGAATTTAGAAGTTGAAATTGATAACAGTAAACATTTAATAATAATAATAATAATTATTTTTCAAATAATAATTAAAAAACTCTATCATAGGCACCAAACTACCAATACAGTTTAAAAAATTTTTGTTCTGATGCCCTTTACAGCCCTAGTAAACCTTCTACTCTCCACTTCCGGACACCAGGCATCTGACCTTGTTCTATTTATACAATTTACGTTAGAAAACACGGAACTGAACATTCTTTCAGTGCCACTTGAAGAGTAAATCCTTTACTGAATTGTTGTTAATTTTACAGTTAAGAAATGTCTTTCTCGAGGATTTAAAATCATTTCTTGTATACATTACCATTGAAGTAGAGGAGACATTGGTTTCCTAGTCTGGGGGTATGTATATGTGCAAAGTCTATGTACAATTAGCAAACACCAGAGGTCCAATCTTTTTAACCAAATTCTCTCTGAATGACTCTTTTCCACCCCTTTTCTCATAAATCTTGCACTCACTCTCTTTTTTTCTCATTACAATAATCTGGCACAATAACTTTTTGACCTGTTGCATCTGGTTCAATTTTTATTTAACATTAGCATTTTATTTGTGGCTCTGAAACATAGAAAGTTTTTACGTATTGGAAAAGCAAAATTTAATATTCACAATTCCTAATACAAAAATGAGTACCTGCTCTTATGTGTTTGTGTTCATGTGTGTACAAGATGTTATATAAATCAATATTTCAGGTTTAGATTACCACATGAAACACACAGTGAGTATTCTAGAGACCAAAAGAAATAACATTAATGAGTATTAGACTTAAGTTTCTTAGTAATCTAGTAGGATAAGGCAATACTTACCTGTCAAAAAATATTAAAAAGGTCAAGAGTTTGTCACTTGATGGATAGACTCATAAAGTTATGTCTCTATAGGGATAAAAGAGATCAAAAAAGTTCATATTATGAGGAGAGAAGTGAAGTGACAGATTGCAGGAGTGATTAGCCAGATGTCCACTTCAAGGTGTCTTCCAAGTGAGGGCAACAGGTAATGTGCCTTGCAATCTAATTTAATATATAAAATATTTTCTAAAATTTTAGTACAAAACCATCCCACAGTGCTTAATATTAATTTATGGTTGACCGATGCATTATCCTGAGAAGTTTTCAAAAATAAGTTTTCATGGATGATTTTGGTTCATACCCAGTTTAAAGTGATAATTCCAATTTTTTATAGTGATGAAAAAAATAAGTGAATTTAAATGTCTTCTGGATAGTCTCTTTTTTCCTCCAATTTTATGTTAAT
>NW_004524751.1:4942259-4950920 GCF_000260255.1 Octodon degus
TATATATATTTCAGGCCAATGAAAGCTAATATGACTTATTGAGACATCATGAAGTTCAAATAAGTTAATTTTAGCCTCTATGTTTGCAAGTGGCACTTGAATTGATGAACATTAGTTTTCAGACAGTTATTAGTATGGAAAATTGCTGCTTGGGAAACCTTGGTCCTAGAGACATTGTATATGCATTTTCAATTTTGTCCTAACAGCTGGCAATGTAGTGGGCTTCTTGCAATATATGACATCCACTAGGGTCTCCTTCAATACCATCTGTTGAAAGAAAATTGTGTTATTTTTCTTTTCTTGAAGAGTGTATAAATTTTTTGAAAGACATCATGTATCTGAAATAAATTTAATACTCCTTTTTTGTTCATTGTGAAATATATATATTCAATAAATATATTTTTAATATTTTCAGTCTTTTATTCATTTATTTGGTACAGGGTTTCACTATGCAGCTCCGAGTCATTAAGTATTATATTAAGCCATGAGTTTTCTAGACAATGTCAGAATGCAAACTCTTTCTTAAGTATGCTTGTGTATTAGGAATGAATTGTGGATTTATCAAATTCAAAGTTATATTTTCCTTGAATACAGTATAAATAGTTATTTCATTTTAAAGCTGATGAGAAATTGATATTGTGCACAAATTGGTGCACAATATTGTCTCAAATTTTTAATTATACTACCTTCTATTCTTAGGTCATGTTTTTGAGAAAGTTTTAGACCAGATTGAGACTTCACTTGGACATATTTGTTTGTTAAAATGAAATAATTTACCTAAATAGAGTACATATACAGTAAGAAATGTTTTCTCTGCATCAATAAGTGTGTTATTTTAGAATATTCCCATATTTTTAAAGAAGCAAAACTAGGATGGATATTCCTTTAAACCACCGCAACTTCTTTTCTCTAATGCTAACATCATACATTATGATACGTTTGTCACTACTGATATATTACTATTAAATAAACTTCTTTCTTTTCTCAGATTTCATCTGATTCCCTCTAATGTCCTTTTTGTGTTCTGTAATTCTATTCTGGATACCACATTGCATTTAATCTTCATTTCTCCCTAGCTTCCTCTGATCCGTGACAGTTTATCAGACTTTTCTCGTTGCACTGACAGTTTTGATGAATGTGCTAGTCAGGTATTTGGAAAATGCCACTCAGTTTTGGTTTGACGAATGCTTTTCTCATGGCTGGACCTGTGTTATGGTTTTGTGCAAGATGACCACAGAGGTGAAATGACAATTTCAACCCATCAAATCAAACGTGCACATTATAGTCAATATTTGTTACTGCTGACCTGGTGCATGTATAGTTTGCTAGATTTCTCCACTGGAAAGTAGCTTTTTGCCCATCCAGTTTATATACTGCTTGTGATGGTTGACTTTATGTGTTAATTTGAAGAGGTCACAGGCAGTATATATATTTGATCAAGCATTAGTCAGGCTGAAATGACACCATCAACTTTCTTGTATATCCTGTTTTCCAAATAAAGATGTGGGATGTTCAGCCTCAATAATGATAAAAATTATTCTTCATTTTAAATTCATATCTATCTTTATATTTTCTACTGAATATACATACATAATTTTTAGTTATTGCTCTCTAAAGCTAAACATGATTTTATTGTCATGTCTCTGAACCAACACTGGTACCACACATGTGATTATAGTCTTGTTTAATTTTGTGCTTCTTTAAGCCTACTCTTTCAGTAGTAAGAATTATGGTACCTTCAGCCCTCTATCCATTAGTTGCTTCATATAGATGTAAATATTATTTTTAGAATTTTTAATAGCTACTTCATGAGAAAGACATTTAACAACTACCATGCAATGAAAGTCTACACTTCTTTTTGTCTTCAATCTTATGCTTTCTAGATAGAATGCCATTTTCCAAAATTATTATTCTATGTTCAATTAGATGAGAGTGTGCTATTCATTTGCGATATGGTTTGTTTCTTTGCCTTAGTTTCAAGTCTATTCTGTAGCTGCCTTTGAATTTTGAGAGTCAAGTTCATTTATTTTTAATGTGCTGCATATATATTATTTTTGTACTCTAACTTGCCCTTTTAATCTACAGGTGAAAGCCACTTTTAATGAAGAATGTTGCCCTTTTGTCACATCAGTGAATATAGAAACATTCACTCGCTGCTCATGTGTTCTATTTCCATACTAGTTTCCGTAAGACATATGATACATCACCATTAGTTCTTCTGTCATTATTTTAGAATAATTGTTATATTTCCTGTATTTATATTTCATCATTTTTGATACTTTCAAATTTTCTTTGGCCAAAATTTCACATTTGTTTAATCATGTTTTAGATTTTTTAACATGATACGCTTATCTTTGTTTTAAAATTTTTAACATCCAGAGCTAGGCTTGGTGGTACACACCTGTAGTCCCAAAAATCAAGAGACTGAGAGAGAAAATTATTGGATGTTCAAAGCCAACCTGGGCTACATAATGAGCCCTTTCTGACTCAATAACAAAAATATAAATAAAATTTTAACACCGAAAAATTGTGAGGCATAGTAGCTTTTTAAAATGTGCCATGTTCAGAGTTTATTATCACCTCAATGTATCATCACATATACTCCTTCTTTTAGGTATTATCAAAGAATGTGCACAAATTATATTTTTCCAAAGATATAACGAAGTGTATTTCTGAGTACTTCATTTTCTCCTTTGGGAATTTACTTTGTAATGGACATTCTTCACTGATGTCTTGCTAATACATATTTTTTCTCTTTGTTTGCAGTTTCTACTAATATGTTTTTATTTATTTTTTTTACTTTTATCATTATTAATACATATGTGCAGTACATAATTATTGAATTCATTGTGGGGAGCTGGTGCATGAAACATCTTAAATTTTGTCGTTCTTTTTTGCCTATTGGTTTCCATCCTTATTGGAAATAATGTCTCCCTTTTACCTACTGCTGATCTTGTATTTTGCTCTTTAATCTATTTGTATTTTGAGTTTCTCATAGAAAAGAAATCATAGAGCATTCAAGTATGTGTTCCTTTCAGGCCAACAACTGTGTGTGAAGGTGCAATATATAATTTTTTGGAGATTCTTCACTGTAGTATTTTCACAAGTTCTTATGTGTAGTCACTAAAATTTTCAAAATAAAAAAAAAACTTTTCATTTTGGGAGTAATTTATCATATACTCTGTATAGTGTGTATAGCGTATAGTAGATACAAATGAGCTTTAAATGCGTATGTGTAGCAGTATTCAAGCCAAATGTATATGTGACCATGAAATACATAAGAATTAAAGGAGTGAAAATCTTCAGATTAAATTGAATAAAAACTTTATACTAAAATTTTTATTATTTCATGTGATTATTTTATTTTATATTTTAACTTATGATTCATTTTTTCTCATTAACATACAATGTTCATGGAAACATTTAAAAATATTAAATGATTGACATATGGATAACAATTTGAAGTAATTGAAATATAAATCTCAATTCAGGGTTGGGTTATTAACTGTTATTTATAATAGAAATATTTGACCATTATTTTTCATTGATAATTAATTTATTTTTATAACTAAAACTATCTTTTATCAAAAGTAGAAGTAGTATAGTTATTAAATGAGAAGAAGTGACTACAATGGTACACGGAATAGAAGCTAATAAAGGGAACTAAAAGGAAGGGAATTGAAAAGAAGGAACTGAAATTCATAATTATCATATATGAACATGACAGAGTTAACAAATTCATGTTTTGAATATGAGCAAAATAGTGGACATTTTAATAGAGAATCCAGCTTATTTAAAACCTGTATTGATAAGAGAGGTTAGCCTATAACCCCAATCATCTCACCTTAGGCAAAACTTAGTAGCAACCATTCTTAAACATGTCATTGGCTATTGACTTTGGGAGACAACATGATGGAAAGTGCATTTTTTATTTCTTCTTGGTGATGAGTTACTCTGATTACAATGGAAGTGTGGAGAAGTGGGTAATGCAACTGGATAAAGGCCATTATGGTGCAGTGCAAAGCACATGTTTCCCTTCTCATCTGACGCCCTTAATTCATAGTATTTTGCTTTTGGGAAATTTATGGTATCTCTACCACTAATCAGTAATCTTAAATAAGTTTCTCCAGAACTGAATATCATCATATGAAAACTTAAGGACAAGTTTCATAAGCTTTGTTTCCACTTGGGTCCAATAGCCTTTCTAGTTGAAGGAAAAATAAGTAGTATATATAAATATATAATAAATGAAATTGCTTATATATCTTTTAACATCTCTAATATCATCTGTTACTAGAATTAAAAACTAAAAATGGGTTGCACTGGTTAAGCTTTAATGCACAGGCAATTTTAGGAACACAGTAAGTGTTCAACAGGCACTTATTCAATAACCAAATCAAGAAAAGTATCACCACTTTTCAGTACAGTCTCACACACATGCTCTCCATGTGTATTGTAAGGATTTCTGTTTAAAACTATTTAATTGCCAGATACAGTAATTAAACAGAAAATTATACTACTTACGTTCTCTAGATTTACTTACTCTCTCATTTATGTTATTAAAACAATAAACTACCAAAGTGTTATTTTAATACAATTTGTAGAATTCCATTATCTCCTTCCATTCGTCAACAAGGCCGGTGCATGTTCTCTATCAAGATAATATTCAAAGTTATGATAGTCTAGAAACAGTAATGAAAAGCCTCTCTCAGCCTTGAAATGTTGCCTTTTAGGATTGAGGAAATAAATATGTAAGCAAACAAGATTAACTATACTAAAAAAAATCCTCTTTAATTATAATGCATATAGTAAAAATAGAGAAATGAGATAGAAAATGACAGAATAAGTACATTGGTCAAAGGATATCCATGATTCCTAAAGAAATTATTGACATTGTCATCCTCATAAATGGATTCCTACCCTTGGAGGAAGCTAGGAGGAAGTTTCACAGTACACACTTCTGCAGCATCGCAAGGTCCTTCTACAGGGAGCCCAGATTCTTTGTACAAAAGAATTCAGAAATTTAAACCAATTATTTGTGAGTTAACTTAGGTGTTCTGATTTTCTACTGTGATGTTTCAAGTCAGACTTTCTACTAATAGGAGTGTGAAAACCAAGAAGGGGGGAAACTATCATTTCATGTGTTTCTGAATAGATGTGGATTTCTGTAAATTAACTCAGTGGACAAATATTCATATTCAACATATATGAATAGGCAAGAAAAAATATGAATATCTGCTTACACATTTATACACATAGTTTTACTAGATGGCACTATAGATGCTAAGGAATTTATCATGAATTTTCAATAATTTTATAACTTTGCATATGGTCAAAGGAGAGATTAACTACAATGAGGTGCAGTCCTCAAAGAGCCGCTTGGTTATAAGACTTAATATGTTTTACAGAATATTTATTTTACCAAAAAAGATCTCTGAATAGTATTGATGGACAAAAAATCAAGCACAGAATATGAAAAATAATGATAGAAACTCTATCATGTGTCCTAAAGAGAGCTGTATATTGAATGAACACTGCATACTACTGGAGAATGCCTTGAGGTCATTCATATAAAAAGGATGATGGGTAGTGCTTTTGATGAGCTCCATCTATTCTGGTGATTTAATTGCAAATTGAAGTTTGAAAAGTTGAATAACTGGAGGCTGTGTCTATTGGGATAAACACGACATTATATATATATATATATATATATATATATATATATATATATATGTGTGTGTGTGTGTGTCAAGCTTATTTTTCACTTGGACTTTCAAAGAACAGTGGAAAGGAAATCATGGGCATCTAGTTGTAGTTTCACAAATTGTAGAAGTAAATTAATTATAGTTTGTAACACACTGAAAAAAAAGTGTCCATTCTTCTTATAGTATAGAGTATAAAAATTGTACCTGATCTGAAAAAATAATATAGTAGTGTGCAGTATTTAAACATATTAGAGTAACATATGTGCTTTTTTTATAAGTTTGCTTGCATGCGACATGATGATTTTTAGACAATTACTTATTATTGAGGAAGAATATAATTATTTTTTGATCAAATTCATGTATATTTTAGTGCAACTTATGTTTCCCCAGCTGTTGTTACTGCAATACCGTGCACTGTTGCTTTTACTGCTTTTTTAGTATTTCTTTATCTCACCCATGGAAAAGGACATCTATTTTCTTAGCTTGTCTCTCTCTCCTTTATTTACTCACTAGAGCACTGCACAACCATTCCACATAAGGAAACTTTTTCTAGTATTGTGTACATAGGGATAAATTATCCAAGCTCGGCTTTTTTGTGGGATAGGCTATTACATAGTTATTTTGTCTTTAAAAATATACTGGACAAGGCGAAAATTATGACTTTAGATTATATTAAAAATTGTTTTAGACATTAACCCATCTCACCCCCAACACAGAAATTCTGTTCATTCTCACAACAGGGAAAGAAAAAAATTATGGAGGAAGAGAGAATTAAAACGATAAAGAAAGGTAGAAAGTGTTGAAGAAAGATCAGTGACAAAAACAGCTACATTACATGCATTTATATGGGGAATTAAATGAAAGGTAATTGCATTATTTTGAAGAGATAAATAGGAGTGGCTTTTTCATCTAATGCTAACTTGCACTATTACTCTTTATTGTCTCAGATGGAGTGGTATGAAAAAAGCAAAAACAAAACTTACTACATTTTTAAAATGAAAACAAGGAAAATTAAAACAATAAAACAGAAAGTAATCATTTTAATAACTAGAATAACAGCAATTCATGCTGAATGGATTTAAATTTTAGGGTACTTACTTAATTCTTAGAAAACAATTACTGAATTAGTTTCATAATTTATTCACCAAGTATATGTTCACTATCACAATGTTTCCATCTGTCTCAGTCACTCTTCTCTCATTGCTGGGACAAATACTGGACACCCAAAATGTAGGAAGGAAAGGTTTATTTAGCTCACAGTCAGCGGAGCTTTTAGTCCATACTAAGCTGGCTCTAAGGCTGAGTGGCACATGGCAGAGGGCAAACTCTTATGGTGGTGGCAAAGAACAGAGAGCACAAGGAGGGACAGCAGCTCAGGCAAAGGTAGTTTGCCTCTCTAGCCTCCTTACATTGTAATGCAGTTTACCTGCCCCAGGGCATTCAAACCCATAATCCCAGCATTGGATCATGAATCAATCAGAAACTACAGAAGCTGCCCCATGACTGCATGAGGCTTTGGGGGGACACATAGGCATAAACCATTACACCATCCTCTATAGACACAAGGAAAAGACATCTCTGAACCAAGCAGCGGCCCTCACGCAATGCAGTCTCAGGTGTCACCAGGATTAGATGAGGCTGTCAGGGATTAATTTTGTTACATTCCCCAAATTTATGAAGTCAAAACCTTTTACTACATATGTTAAACGTGTGTCTTACTAAGATTTTTCTTAGTTTCTGTGGCAATCTAGGTCAGGAAAATTATTGCTAACCCTTTTCCTTTGGGTAAAATTCCCTCCTCCTTCTGTATATTATTATCAAGTGTTTATATGCATCATCAATGAAGAGTAAAAAAAATATTTATTTCAGAATAATGTGTTATATTTGTTTGATTCGTAGCTTTATAATCAAGCATGGTTCACACGACATTAGTGCCAGATATATGAAACACTGCTTTATCTACCACATTTCCTTGAATGGCTTGAATTAAGATGCACATATATTACCTGGAATTACCATTATGTATTAATCACATATTATTCTCTTTTTTTCCCCATGAATTTGTTGGGAGTCCTAAACAAATTGTAGTACTAAAAATCAGCAAACAGATTTTCCATTAAAAAGAGAAAATTGTACTTTATACAAATTCCCATATTTAGTATTTATTGCCACAATACTTTTATGCTTCAGTTTGTTCATGGGTGTATGTAGCTGTAAGTATTGTGTATATTTGTCCTTTGCATTAATGAACTAGTCTTTTATTGCATTTGTAAATTACAAGGGAAACAGAAATTAGGAGTACTTTTTTATTTTCATCTAGCTACTGTGTGGAGAAACGTTTAGGAAAATATAGTGCAACATTAAAACTAGAAGACATCAGTTATAAATTCAACCATTAGTAGGCACAAGGCTATTCTTGCAGTAATGGCTAACCAACTTACTTCAACAAACGTTCTCTTTAGAATTTCTTCTAATATTGTTTTGTAAACTAATCATTGGTTATGTAAGGGTGGAGTTAATTAAGCAATGCTACTCTGCAGAGAGAGCATGCAAAAGGCAATGAAATGATTCCTATAGTGCTGAGGACACTTCATGTAGCTTTTTAACTCAGTATGACAGCAGCTGTACAGTGAACACTTCTTGAGCAATGTCTGTGTGGTCTGCCCCAGTTTAAGACAGGTATGGATTATGGATTGATCAAGAGAATACTGGCTCAAACTCTTGCATCTTGCCAATTTTTTACTTTTCATTTTTTTAAAAAATCTTTTCAGTATCCAAAATTAAAGTTGGCCTTACACTTTCGGAGCAACTACTTCCCACTCACCTCTACCTTTTTGTTTTGATTAAAAATGTATTGGGGACAGGGAGATGGCTCAGTGGAATGAGAATGTATTTATGCTACACTTAACAATGATTTCTGTCTCTTTCTCATCTCTCTCTGTCTCTCTCTGTCTCT
>NW_004524751.1:4952610-4959619 GCF_000260255.1 Octodon degus
AATTTTGATCAAATGAAGTGACAAAAAGGAGATATACTTCTGTGCTTGACACATGGACAACCAGATCACTACAATTAGTAGGAGTTGACTTTCATTTGAAATATTCAAAAAATATTCTATGTTGCTTTTTATGAGTACATAGCAATGGTAAGAGAGGCTTAGAGTGTTGATTTCCTTCACTATTGACAACATCCTTACCTGTATAGTTATTTTTAACAAAGTAAAATCTAAACTATGAATGTGCCACTTCCAATATGATGTTTAAAAGATAATGTGCTGCCACCACCCCTCTTTTGTCAAGACAAGCACATTAGAGAAAGGGGCTAGATTGTTTTAGTATGGATTAGACCAACCAAAATCATGATTACAAAAATGCTGACTCAGTACAAAACTGCAGCCTAAAAATGAAGTGCAACTTTTCTATTATAAATCTCTGAATATTATATTATATTTAAATGAATAAAATGTGTGTCAAATTGACAGATATATCCTATTTTAGAATGACAATGAAGATTGATATTGCTATTTACATGTTCTTTCAAACTATAACATTTACTCCTTCAAATTTAAACTGTGCTTGAAACTTTTTTTGTACTTAAAACTCTTACAAGTCTTCATTGCTGTCCATCACTACATCAGGAAAAAGAGGAGGAAACTGAGTATCGATGATGTTTCTTGGATGATTCAGAGAATTGAAGGTGCGGGTCCTCACACAGAAATCTATACAGACAGATAAATACAATGAATCACAGTTCAGATCTCCATCCCAGTATAATATCTAATGAACACATAATGTGTTAGAACACATTAATGTGAATTTAGATCAAATGTTGGTCACTGATTCAGTCTTGAGTGAGAGTGAGACATTCCCTGGCAGTACATTATTTCTATTAAAGCTACATACTCAGTGAAAGAATAGCAGACCCTCTCCAAGAAAGCAAATTTGTGAAGGCTATGTTATTTACCTAACTTGATGGAACAAAAAGCCAAGAAAAACTTAGATTTTCATAGCCCTTGATATCTACTTCACAAAAGAGAAGTTTATTCAATAGATTAAAAATATCATGTTTTTCAATGCACTGTTAAGGTATTGAAACAATCTCCTGTAAAGTAACAATGAATTGCAGCTGAAAGAGCTTCAAGACAGAGTCTACATAATGAGCTCTAAGAAACCTAGAAGATAAGGGAGACAAAAGCAAGTACTCTAAGAAATGAGAGTCTTTTGATGTGAAGAAGGACGTGAGAAAGTAGAGTTGAATTTTGTTCAGATGAGTAAGACAAGTTCAACTATAGTTATTTTTTCTTGAGTTCCTTTTCTTTAGAAACATGTCTGACTTTCTACACACGATTTAATGAAAGGAAGTAAAAATACAGTCAGAGTAGACATAGCAAACAGCAAAATCAGAGACTAATATGATGCACATAAGAAATATCAGACCACAAATTCAAGCTACTATGATTGATATGTTAAGGATTGTAAATCGATAATATAGAAAGCATGTAAGATCAAATGGATGATGCAACCATGAACTAAGTACCTTAAGAAGTAAGAAAAAGTAAGTCTTAAGAAATCAACACCAACTAATTGGTCTTAATTCAAATAACATGGCTCTCCTATTTGTAAACATGAGTTAATATTGATTTAATATTTTTCCTTCTATGAGCAGTATTAAAGCCCTGTTTATAAATATGAATTATTATTGGCATAATATTTGATGTCATTCTATGAGCAATATTAACTATCCTCAGCCCATATCATTGTCTTTGGTTTTTCAAATTGGTCTTATTTTTCATACAGACCTACATTTTTTTCACTATGGAAATTACATATCATTATAACAAAGTAGAAAATAGAGGAATTGATTTATAATAATAATATTTATTTAACAACAATAAATAATTATTGGGTACTGGGAGCCAAAACTACTAAGGTGAACAATTGTTGTGAGTATTGTTTCACTTTCATTTTATAAAGTTGTTCATTGATTTTTATATTTTTGTGTTTTAAAGCTATAATTTTAATAAACAATTTTACATCAAAATTTTTAATTAAAGAAAAAAGAAATCAAAGCAAACAAACAAAAAGTGAGTCAAAGACTAATTTTAGTGGGGTCACTGATAGGCATAAAATGGAAAAAGAAAAAAAGTCAGTGAGTTTGCACATATAGCAATATAAGTTTCATTAATAGATGAAGTGTGAAAAAAGGAATGAATACTGAAATCTTTAAATACAGCTTAATATCATGAAATAAAAATTCCAGAATGAAAAAAGAAGCTACTGGAGAAAATATTTATAAAGCAATAGGAGACAAATTTTTCCAAGTTCTTAAAAAAAAAAAAAAAACTCACAGACAAAAAATCTTAAAATAATTATAAAAAGTCTACACCTAGGCTTTTCAAATTAGCTTACAGTTAACTAATTATAATGTACAATTTTCAAAGGAAGCAAGTGAGGTAAAGGATGCATTTTATGTAGAGAACAATACTTATTCCAGTAGAAGTCTAGAAAACAGGGGCTGGGGAGATAGCTCACAAGAATAAGAGCTTGCCTGGCAAGCGCAAGGACCTGAGTTCAATCCCTGGTTTGGAAAAAAAAAAAAAAAAAGAAAAAAGAAAAAGAAAAAGAAGTCTAGAAAACAACCATCAATTTATGAGAAGAGTGAGGTTAAATATTTATTGTGTTAAAATCCAAAACAAAAAAACATGAAAGCATTTTGGAGGTCTATATCCAAAAGAAGTATCCTGTAAGAGAAAAAACAAAAAGAAAAGATATTTTCTTAGATAATAAAAAAATAAGGCAATCTGTCATTACTAGACCTAGCCTTCAAAAACTAAGACAAGAGTTTCTCAGTGACTGAGACTGCTAGGGGCCTGCTGTATCCTAATTCAACTCAGAGTCCAGTCCGGGCATGTGAGTAAGATGCCTTGTGGTCTGCTGGATCTTCATTTGATCCAGAATCCAGCCCCAGCATGAGACCTGCAGCAGAACTTCCTGCAAAGAGGCTAGAGGCAAGACCTACCCAGCTGATTCAGGAACAGAACATCTTTCCAGATAGGCACAGAGGGTTCAACTCCAAGGGCTGCAACAGGAAGAAGTGGAGCACAGTAAGGAGATCCAAGCCACACCCATTTGGACCAGTATGAAGTTGGTAGATCCAGACCTGGTGCTAAGTTAATAACTTAGATCCAGACCTGGTGCTAAGTTAATAACTTAGTTGGTAGATCCAGACCTGGTGCTAAGTTAATAACTCTACCTAAGCTCTACATCAAAGGTCAGAAGACAGGGCTGTAGAAAATGACAAAGAGAAGGAACAAAATGTAGGCTCAGGCCCCAAGCCCAACCAGAACAAATGCTGAAGACACTTGCATAGAAGAAATTGGAAATCACACACCTGAAATCTCTGAAATAGTAGTGTCTGAAGTAAAGAAACAACTACAGAAAGATATAGAGGAGAATATAGATATAGAGGAAATCAAATCAAAAATAATTTTTGAAGTAAAAAAATAAATGATAACTGTACTGAAAGAAGTACTAAATGCTTCTAAATAAGACACTGATAAAAAATATAAAAATGATGGAATCCTTGACTAAGCAATAAAGAAAAGAAATAGAATGCATGAAACATCCAAAGTGATATACAGGAATTTGAAACCTCAATCACAAGCTGGTAAAACCATTTGAATGAAAGTGAGAATACTTTCAAACCTTGAAGACACCATTGCAGTTAGTGAAAAAGAAAGAAAAGATCTCTTAAAAACAACTAGCATGCAGGAAATAATAATTCAGTACCTGCAAGACTATGCAAAGATAAACAACGTGAGACTAATAGGCATCAATGAGAAGGAAGGACTCAATACAAATGATATAAAAAGAATATGAATGGAAGTAATAGCAGAAAACTTCCCAAATATGGGTAGCTATCTGAGATTCAGGTAACTGAAGTATACCGAACTCCAAATAACATTAACCCAATAAATTGAACTTATAACACCACATTTCCAAGAAAAATGAACCATTTGCACAAGAAATTTGAATAAAATTATACCCAGATACACAAAAATGAAATTGTCCAAAAAAAAAAAAAAAAAACATGGATCTTTCTAATGTGGAATAAAAGTTATTTTATTTTGTTCTTCCATAGCTAATTTTTCAATGTATGTGCTTTAATAATTTTTTCTTTACAATAAGTTTTGGACAATTTCATTTTTATGTATCTGGGTATGATTTTATTCAAATTTCTTATGCAAAAGGTTCATTTCTCTTAAAAATGTGGTGTTATATGTTCAACTAAATTCAGAAATTTTAAATCTTTAAATATTTATTGTCTACTTCTTTCTACTTTGAGAATTCTAATTTTATGGATATAAGATTCTTGACTTTGACACAGTGAATTATTATATGAATGATCTGTAAATTCTTCTTCATTTTTATTTTGGACAGTTTTTATTGCTGTATTTATTTAAGTTTGTAAATAATTTATTTACAATGTGCAATCTATTATTAATTTCATGTGATGTATTCATCTCAGAAATGTTACTTTGAAAATCACTCTGTCTATATCCTATATCTTTCACATTTCAGTATTTTTCTACAATTTTTGATATGATGTGTACTTACTGATTTTCAAAAAGAATAAAAAAATAATTTCTCACAAAGAAGAAAGCAGTAATAGGGGAAAAATTTGGAGATTTATAAACCAATCATAAAACAAAACAATGTAAGATTAATGTAATTTATTCTTAATTGATCTGCCTAATAAAAATGTTTCAAATACTCTTCATCGTTAATTAAATACCATTTTATAAGGTTACATCACAAATTAAGGAACAGTACAAGGCTTTCACAGTATATGGACTATATATAATAAAATATGTTGTCATCGGGAGACCTTAACCCAGGCTGATAATCAAGTTTCTAATTAATCAAGTTTGTATTATATCATGTATTAAGAATATAAAGAAAACATATGTGTATATAATATTTCTTTAAAACTAGTGATATTTTTAGAAGACAAGAAAAATTGTAAGGGATAGATAATAGCTACAAATGTGGTAGACATTACTTCAACCACATCACTTTCAATTTCATTTATTTAAATACATCATTTAAAGACAGAAAAAAATCAGAGTGGATTTCTTAAAAACAAGCTCCAAATTTACCATAATAATTTGATTATCAGGGTAGGGAGATAGCTCAGTGGTCTAAGTGTCTGCCTGACAAGCACAAGGACCTGGGTTCAAGTCCCAGTAGCCACATGCCTTGAGTGCCACTCTTCTACGGTGCCAGCCACTGAAACTGAGAGTGGTGCTGCATGCCTGTAATCCCAGGGTTGAGGAGACTGAGACAGGAGGATCACTATGAGTCTAAGATGTGCAGTGAGACCCTTTACCAAATAAATAAATAAATAAGAGTATAATAACAATAATTATAATAGTAAGTTGATTATAAAAATTCAGATTTCTTTTAAAAAGTAAAGGACTGAGGCAAAAACCTTGCTAACAACTCAAAAAAGTCAAAGCTGCTACATAAATGTCAGACATAACACACCACAGATGAAATTTATACAGTAACATTAGATTCTGAGTAAAGAGTCAATTTTCAATGAAGAAATTTCCTTTATTTGTAGGCAGGAAAATTATCTATTAAAGAAACTACAACAATAATTCAAAATACAGATATCTTAGGGTAAAAAATGAAAATACAAAAAAAAATCTCTGCATACATTATCCATGAATATTTGAAACTGGAAATTTACAAAAACCATACAAATAAAAGTAGTACTAAACTATTGAAAGGTAACTAAAATTCTGATAAATATATACTGGAAATTCTCTGACAGAAATAGACTTTTCTGATGAAAGAAATCTGTAACATTTAAGGAAATATAGATGTGAATTTGTTCCCAAACAAGAAAATGGTATACTAACATTTACATCTTCTAAAATAGAACCATAGATTTGATAAAATTTCAATAAAAAGCCCACAAATTTCTTCACGGATTTTGAAATACTCTTTCTAAGAATAAAAGAAAATTCAAAGGCATATATAAAAAGACATAAAGTGGTGGACTCATACTACTTGACTTCAAGATTACTGTAAAATATAATGCTGTTTGATGTTGGTGGAAGGGTTAACAAACACAGAACACAGCTCAGAAGTAGACAGCAAACTGATCTTGAATAGGTAAAGAATAACAATTCAATTAAATCACTTGGCATGGCAGCCCTTATCTGTAGTCCCAATACTCAGAAGGCAGAGGCAGGAGGATTGCTGTCAGTTGCATGCCATTCCAGGCTGTATAATCAGATGCAGGACAACCTGAACTACCTAGTGAGACTTTGTCTCAAACAATAGCAAAAACAACAAAGAAATGAAGCTGAGTATCATGGCCCATGCCCAAAATTCAGCACTCAAGATGCTGAGGCAGGAGGATCACTATAATTTTAAGACCAGCCTGGGCTAAAAAGTGAGCTCTAGGTCATCATGAACTGCATCGTGACGACCTGTCTCAAGAAAGAAGGAAAGAAAGAAATTTGAAACATTTCATGAAAAGATCAATGAACAATGAAAGTAAATATAGAAATCTATGATTAGTGATGCAGTACCAGCTTCTACAGATGCTGAAGAGCCATAAATTGATCCTGAAAAAAAAAAAAAAAACCTAGTAATTAGATTTTTGGGTACCTCTTTAAGCTTTCACAAGGGGTTCAAGGACAGCTCAAACTCAGAGCCTCATGAGTACTAAGCATATGCTGTAGCCCCAGCTCCTTTAATGCTTTTACAAAAGAGGTTGCTTACTACTAACTGACATTCAGGAACATGTTACAAATGAAAGAATCATGAGGGAATGAGTTACACAATTCAGCTGCATGCTAGGTAGATTTAAAACATGAAAGAAATACTCATAATAATTCATACTTCTCCCTAGTTAGTACTGATCTGTGAGCCTGGATCTCTGCCAGGTACTATAAATAGAAGCATGTGCTCTCAGTAGATTCTTTTTTTTTT
>NW_004524751.1:4959906-4961245 GCF_000260255.1 Octodon degus
CCCATAATAGCATTGGGTCTTCTGTTTAACTGGCAATGTCAGAAATTATTGACCTGAGTCCCCCACAGCTCAACATAACAGCATGGCTTTCTTTCCTACATTTCGTCTTCATACTTTTCTACTGGATGGTTAAGACCAAGGTAAAGCAGGACCTATGCAACAAGAGTTGTAGCATTTTGGTCTGAGAATAAGAACTCCAAAGAAGAAATACAAATAGAAAGATATAATACAAGTAAAAGGAAAGCAGGATCTCTCAGTAGATTCTTAGTGAAGCAGATAATGCTATATTACCCCTGAGCTTGCAGAATGCAAATTCATTGCAACTGACATTGTCACCAGCAAGTCAGTATGGACTCAGTGACTGGGCCTGTGGTTCAATTACCTGACCAAAAGAAAAACTATACAGTTAAAATTTTGATTTTCCCATTATCTTTGTTTGACAATGAAACCAGAAATTCTGCTGTATTTTATTCATTTCATGGGGTAAAAGTAAATAGCATATAACTGAGAAGAAAAGTACAAAAAAATTCTTGTCATAAATAACATCTCCTTCATCAGCTTCAACAAACACTATGCCTTCATGAGAACAGACTGATCAGCCCCAATGTTCTACTTTTCCCAGGCCTGTACTCAGGGCCAGATCACAGCCTCCAGGATGCTTCTGGCTTCTCTCTTTGTCCACAAAGTCCTACCCATGGCAGGATGATGGGTCCCCTGGCTCCCACACTAATTATGAAATATAACTGTCATATTATGTCAGTGTTGTAACATTTGTCTCTCACTTTAAATATTCTTTTATTCACTTATTTTAATTTAATTTAAAAACAAAAGTGAAAACAAATAGAGAAAAGGTAGAAACAGGGAAACATGAAATATATGTTATATATGCATTGCTCTTTCTATTGTCAAAAAAGTTTAATTCGCTTTTTACCTCTTCATAAAATGCTGTGACAAAATCATTTGCCTCCAAGAACTGACAGTATCACTAATTCAATGTAATCAAACAACTTTCTATAGATTACATTAGCTGTACTTTTTTCTTCTGTGTTTTCAGGGAAGGTTCTACAGGGTTTTCAGAGTCTCACTACTAAATCGGACTCATCATGATTCTACTGTTTACAGCTTCCTAAGAGCTGGGATTAAAGGCAAGCACTAGCACACCCAGTCTCAGTTGCCATCTCAGCGTGTCCAGGGCAGAGCCAGCAGGGCATGCCCAGGATGGAACCCTGGCCCCTAAACCTGCTTGCAGACACTTTAATCTGTTGAGCTATTTGGCCAACCCTAGTTGTACTTTTTAAAGAAATGAAATCAGAATCACTATTCTCAAAAAAAAAAAAAA
>NW_004524751.1:4961345-4979713 GCF_000260255.1 Octodon degus
TTCAACTTAAAAGTGTTAGTATATTATAAAATATAGTTGATGCTAGATTTAGTAAGATTATTTTAGATGGAATACAAATTACTACATAAAGAAAATAATAAGTTTAAGATTATGAGAGGCAACCTATAGATAGTTCTCTACTAAGAATTTATGTGAAAATATTTTCTAAAAATGCAACTTATATTAAATTTGGTACTGTCATTTTTATATTTTTTCTTATTAGTAAATGTGTGTGGCACACAATGAACAAATTCAGTGTAGGGTACTGGTACATGCACATAACATGTCCTCACAATATTTTTTCTTCTCCTCCCCTCTTATTTGACCAGCATTGCATGTACTTACTTACAATACCTTATAATGTAATAATCATACAAATTTGGGAGCCGTTGGATATTTATAAGAGAGTTTCCCAAATTTTTGTATACAGAATCTTTTCAGATATAATTAGGAGAGACCCCAGACTGACTGGAGTCATAGGGGATGGAAGTTTTAAGACCTCAGTTTCAGCGAGAAGTCCTAGGTCAATTAATGTTTTACTCATAAAGAGACTAAAGTACTTATTCCTCCTCAGACAGGGTTTATTTCTTATAAAAGTGTTATTAAAAATAGTAGGAGACTGACTTATCCAGTCGTTTTGTATCTTTTCCTGCTGACAGAAGTTTGTCTTTGTGTGATGTTACCAAGAAGGTCCACAGCAGAGCAGAGCAAATAGGCGCCAAGCCCTTGGCTCACAAAAGCAGGGAGCCTCATGAGCTTGCTCTTCATGAGATACTTAGTTATGGTAATAGAGACTGAAAGCAGCAGAGAACCATATGGAGAGATGATTACCATCCTTTACTATTAGAGTAAATGCTGTTGCACAGTGGTTCAAGACAATGAGATAACTCTGGAGTCAAAAATCACAACACACAGAAACCAAAAACCCTAACAATACCAAATACTGGGGAGATGGAAAGGAGGTAAAATAGTGTAAGTTTTTCTTTATCTTGGTAAGGAATCTAAAGTAGTATGCCATTCTTTTTTTCCATAATTTATTGATAAACAAATAGTGATGAGACAGTTTCAAACCAAATTGGTAGGACAGGTTCAATAATAAGAATAACATTTCCTATAAAGTGTATTCATCATTTTACATTATGAAAACTGTATTTCTACATTTTCTCAAATAATTTGCAAAATGAATAAATGTTTTTCTGTATAAAATCCTGTGTTCAAGCTACACATGATGGCTCATGCCTGTAGGCCAACATACTAATTGCTGAGGCAAGAGGTTTCTTGTCAGTTTGAGGCAAGCTCCACGACATAATGAGTTCAAAGCCAGCTAGAACTACACAGCGAGACCCTGTCTCAAAACAAACAACTGTATGCAAAAGCTTTTTAGCAACTCTTTGGTATAATTTCTGGAAACTGGAATCAAGCCTTAAAATGTCTTTAAATAGGTGAAAAGATGAACACTGCTGTAATTATTGACAAAAATTAATATTATCCACAATGAGAGAGAGAGAGAGAGAGAGAGAGAGAGAGAGAGAGAGAGAGAGAGAGATCAAATTCCAAGGTAAGCAAGGAGATGGGATGGGTGAGGAGTGAATGTATCAGTACACTAATTTCACAATTAGCTAAGTGAATGGCAGATGTTGGAAAGGTCATTTCATGTTGAAAGGGACATGTCATTGTTGTAATGGAAGACAGTCAAAGGAATAAGCAACTAGAATGATAGCTATAAAGTTAATTAGTTGCAGAATCACTTAAATAAATTCAGGTTTAGCTTAATATAGTTACTGTTCAATGAAATGGAGACATAGATATATGTATGTACATGGTACAGTATTCATGTTTATTTCTTTTTTGGCTGACATGGACTGGAATAAAAGTACCTGAATAGAAATAAGTATAGCTATTAATTATTTTAACACAATTATCCAATTAAAGGAAGTATAGTGACATGGATTAATGTGTGACTCGGGCTGTGGAAGAAAGGACATGTTTAGAGAATCTTGTAATAGCATTACATGAGGAAGTGTGAACTAAAAAACAGAAATCATGAATTTAAAAGTGTCAAAGAGACTCCAGCCAGCACTCAGATGCATTGTGTGAGTGGGACTGCCTGGGGCCCTCTGAATCCTCACTGTAGCCAGTGCACTGCATGTGAGTGGAACTTCCTTGATCAGGCAGGCCTGGTATGGAACTCTGAGACAGAATTCCCTGCAGAAAGGCTAGAGGAAAGACCCACTCAGCTGATCCAGGAAAGAACATCTTACTTAAGAGGCACAGTGGGTTCACTTCTAAGGGCTGTAGCAGGAAGAAGCACAGCACAGCAGCCAGACCCAAGCAACGCCCACCTGAAAAAGTTTGAACTTGGTAAAAGGGGACTAGGTAGTAGGGTAATAACTTCACCAAAGCTCTACACCAAAAGTCAAAAGAGAGTGCTATACAAAATGACAAAAGGAAGAAGCAAAATGCATTCTCAAGAGCACACCCAGAACACATGCAGGAAACAATAGCATAGAAGAAATTGGAAATCACACACCTGAAATCTCTGAAATAATAGCATCTGAAATAAGGATATAACTGTAGAAAGATATAGAGAACAACAGACAAGAAATATTTTCTGAAGTAAAATAGAAATAACTATAATGAAAGAAACACTAAGTGTTTCTAAAGACACTGATTTAAAAAAAGTAGAGGAGAATAGAAAAATGATGGGATCCTTGAATGAGCAATGTAGGAAAGAAATAGAATGCATGAAGCAGATCCAAAGTGATATAAAGAAAATTAAAACCTCAATCACAAGCTGGCAAAACCATTTGAATGAAAGTGAAAATAGACTTTCAAACCTTGAAGACACCATTGCAGCTTGTGAAAAGGTAATAGTGATCTCTTAAAAACAATTAAGATATGGGAAAAATAATTCAACATCAGCAAGATGATGCAAAGATGAACAACATAAGACTAACAGGCATCAATGAGAAAGGAGTCAATACAAATGATATGAAAAGAATATGGGCAGAAGTACTAGCAGAAAATTCCCAAATATGGGGAAACAATATGACATTCAGGTAACCAAAGTATAAAGAACTCCAAATAACACCAACCCAATTAAAACCACACCCAGACATACAATAATCAAGATTCCAGAAATTCAGCACAGGAACAGTATAATAAAATCTGCTAGAGAAAAGAACAGATCACATTTAAAGGGAAACCCATTAGAATAATGTCAGATTTTCCTTCACAAACAATCAAGGCAAGAAAAGCTTTGAGCAAAGTACTTCATGTCTTGCAAGAAAACAAACTCCAACCCAGATTGATATACCCTGCAAAACTCTCTTTCAAGTTTAATGGAGAAGTGAAATACTTCCATGACAAAGAATAACTAAATAATTTCATGACAACAAAGCCAACCCTCTACAGACTGCTGAAAAATATGTTAGAGAGGGATCAAAATGACCATAACCGTATGAATGAGAATGGAAAGAACTGAACAAATAAGGCAAAAAATTAAACATAGGAGAAAAGAGGTATACAACAGCATTCTCTCAACTATTCTTTTTTATACATCAGCAAAATATTTCCATCAGTATACTCTACAAATGGACTTCTCCTGCACCCTCTGGGTTACGATTCTGTCCAAGTCCACAGAGTGGATATCAAGGAAATAGCAATAGCTCAGTCCAACAAGAGACACCTGGTTACTAATAAGCATTATGGACACTGTCCACGTCCACCAGATACTTTGTGCAATATCCTATCCCCAAACTTCTAGAAGTACTGCTTATATATTTGCCATTCCAGTATTTTTGTAATGTTTTATCCTTAGTATTTCTCTATGATCATGAAAACCTTTTCTTAATTGATATTTTTGTATATATTAACCTAATCAAATGCAGTGTGAGTACTCTGCATTGATCACAAAATCATACATATGATTCACTACATTCTGGCCTCTTAGTTGGACACACAGCTTAATTTTAATTTTGAATATTATTTTGAAATATTTAATTCAATTTTGAATTAACTACTATGTAATTATTTTTCTGATGTTGAGTTTTAATTTTTGTTTTATGATTTATACTGTTTCTTTGACTTACAATGTCCAGTATTAGAAACTTTTAAAAGTATATTTCCATTTTTTATTCACTTTATATTAGTTCTTCCTTCCTTCAAGGAAGAACTAATATAAAGTGAATAAAAAATGGAAATATACTTTTATTATATACTAATAAATATATATCCTGACATAAGATTGATACTGTTTTTGGAAATCTTCAATGACTTTTTAAGTGGACTCATCTAATATAATTATAATTTACATAGTCCTGCATAACTATCAGTTTTAGAGCTCTTTGTACTTTATCAAGGACCGTACAGAAACTTCTCTTGTCTTCTGGATTATGGTATGTTATTCTCTATATGTTACATCTGGAGGTATTAGAATATTTTGAGTTTGCATAACTGGAAAATATTTTATTTTAGTTTTCAAGGTATGTTTGCTAAGCATAAAATTCAATGAGGGATGATCTTTTCTTTTTTCAGTCCTTTGAATAAATAAGTTTAGTTTCTTACCCACTTGCTCTTTTTTATTCTAATGTGGAAAAAGATGCTATTTAAATTTGATCTTCCATAGTGAGTATTTTTTTCCTTTGTGTATACTTTAATGATTTTTTTCTTCTTTGCAATTTGTTTTGCACAATTTCATTTTTATGCACCTTGGTATGATTTTATTCATGTTTCTTTTGCAAAAGATACATTTTTCTTGAAAATATGGTGATATAATTTTAACTAAATTTAGAAATTTTAAATCTTTAAATATTTATTGCCTACCACTTTTACTTTGAGTATTCTAAATATATGAAATAAGTTTCTTGATTTGGGTACAGAGTGAACTATTAGGTGATCTGGAAACTCTTCTTCATGTTTATTTTAGATAATTTTTATTGTTTTATTCATTTAAGTTTGTAAATAATTTTTTCAATGTGCAGTATATTATTAATTTCATGTTACATATTCATTTCAGAAATACTTTTCTAAAATTCACTCTGTCTACTTCTAAAAAATAAATAAATGAGTCACAAAAATAAAAGTAAGTAAATAAAAAGAAAATAAATCTAATATATAGAATCAGAAGAAATTCACACTATTTTTTTTTCCTTTGGAACTGGGGATTGAACTCAGGCCCTTGTGCCTGCCAGGGAAGCACTTATTCCACTGAGCCATCTCCCTGGCCCCTTTTTTTCTGATTCCTTTTTTTTTTTTTAGAAATTCAAATCTTATTTCTACTGCTTTATGGCCATTTTCTCAGGAACCACCTAATTTATTTATTTATTTTTAAGATGGTAACAATAAAACATTTATCCCAGTATCACATGATTATCAGAAGTTATAACGTATGCATGAACCCCTATAAATTTTGTGTTTTATTGTATTATGTATATCATGAATGTCACTTTGATTTACTCTACCATAATCATTAAGAACTTGTTTCATGAAATGATACATAATTGGATATTTTTTATTTCAATGCTTGAATATAAAAATTTGCTATGCTTTAAAAAATAATAAAATCATTTAAAAAAGAAAAAAATAAAAGTGTCAAAGACACATAAGAGAACTAAATGAGCTTCATTATTCAAAACTAGCACAGGTTTTAAAGCAGATTAAGGTACTATAAGTGTCTGACACAAGAAAATGAATACATAATACTGAATCAAAAAAGAAAAGGAAGGCATAAACATTAAGGGTATTATCAAAATGGTGTAGACATACACACATGCACTGTGCATAAAAGCATTGTCTTGTAAAACTACTCCTAGCCCAAAAGTATAATATTGAGAAACTGATACAAAGAAAGAGGAAATTCTTATTTTCTAGAAACACGACTAGGTGAAAGGAGATGAAAAAATTGTCCCAGAGGTAAAATACAAACTTCCTAATTGGAGTGTATCAAATATTCAAGACAGGGTAGAACACGATGGTGCGTATTTTACAGTGATAAATGGAAGCCTTTTTAACATCAGTTCACTCTCTCCTACTTGTGAGACTATTGAGAACACTAGATCATGAAACTTCATAACATTTTTAGCACATTAAGATATTTTACATGCACAAGTGATTGATATAAAATAGCTTAAACGTGCTGCAAAGATAATCCTTGCTGTTTGCTAAAGAAATTATTTGATAATATAATGATAACACAAAAATGTAAATTTACTCTAGCACTGACTTGACCTACAGCTGTAGTTATATAACCAGTGATACCAGCTGTGTGTTTCTCTTTAAAATATCGATGTCTAAAAGAAAGACTTCTTTGGTGTTCTTGTATGATTTTCTTCTCATTTTACTGGTAGTTAGAAGTTTTAATTCTTTCTTGGTCTTCTGTTTCCTCCTACAGTGCATACTTTTTTCACATTTTCCTGTTTTGATTCTTAAGTTTTCCTACTGATACTAGGTTATTAGCTTTTGAAGGGATATTAGAAACTTACTGGTTACATGTAGCACTAAATCTGTCATCAATTCTTGTCACTGTATTTGTTTTCTGAATCACTATTGTGCTGTCTATTTAGTCCTTTTACATAACTAGCCTCACATATTTAAATAGATTGCATAGAGGGAGAATCACCATAAGGAGAGAAATTTCATGTATTCTCCAGTTTAAAAGGTTTGAATTCAATGTAAAAATCTATAGATAGATTTGTTGGTAAGGGCTAGAGAAAGAATATTTTACGAATTTGGGACGCAAGGTAGTCAATAGCAAGGCACAATCTGAGGAGCTCTGCAAACACATAAGGATAATCAAAATTGAGTCTATTTGGGGAGAAATTTGTCACAATAGAGCACTATTGAATAACGTCAAGGACTCTAAACATAGATAAATGATCATGCATAGAAAACGTTTTGGAATTTATCATAGGTTCCTAAATACTCGTTTGGTCTTTTGTAAAAGTGCCAACCTGAGTTTTTTCACTCTTTCCTATTCTGTTTTTATTCCAGTATTTCTTCTTTAGTGGGAAGAAATAAGCCAATCAAAATATCGGTGTCTTGTTTTTTCTGTGATAAATTCTCTTACTAGTTTTAGGTAGAGCAGTTGTTACATGGAACACTGCACAGAGAATACAATGACTTTTGAGAGATTAATTTGACCCATGATGAGAGATTTATAGATACCAAAATATAAGAAAATCCTCTTAGTGTTGTCTCCTAAATTACTGTCCTATGATAAAGAGGGTAGATATTCAAGTTACATTTTATTTATTACATGTTGTAAAAAGTACAGTTTATAATTTACCTTAAATTTATAGCATCATGATAAAATGTCACCTTCATCAGTACAGATTATGGTAATATATAGGAAAAAATATTTCCTTTCTTATACAGAATATTTGTTTATTTTTATAATACTTATTGTAATGCAACATTGGATTTTTACTTACAATTATAAAATTACCTTCCACTGAATAATGAGTATTTATTATCTTTATTATAGAACAAAGTTAAAACAATGTTTATATTTTCTGTAATTTAAGCACATATTTCAATTTGCAAAAACATTTAGCTTTGAATTTTCAGATATTGTACATATTGTCTTATCATTTGAAACAATACAAATACTGTGTTTTAAAAATAATTTACAGGGCCAGCCAAATAGTTCAGCCGATTAAAGAACCTACAAGCAGGTTCAGGGGCCAGGGATTCGATCATCCAGCCTGCTGTGCTGCCCCCCCCCCCCGGGGAACGCTGAGACAGTAATTGAGACTGGCCATGGTGGTGAGTGCCTGTAATACCAGCTCTTGGGAGGCTGTAAAGAGGCAGGTCACTATGAATTCACTCTAGTAGTGAGACCATGAACACCCTGTAGACCTTTCCCTAAAATACAGAAAAAAATTATGTAGGAAGTTCATATTTGATGTAGTTAGAATTTCAGGTTAAATACAAGCCTCAATGATGGTCCTTTAAAATTGAAACTACTAACTAAAAGTGATGGAATTGTATATAAGTTTTGAGCATGCACAGGAAACTTATCAGATTAAATGAATACTTGAGAATGTGTAGGTGAACATAAAGGAATGAAAAATCTATAATTTTTTCTCTTAGTAATTACTTTTATATTCCTTTTATTTCTGTTGTAGCTTACTATATTGCTTTTATTTAGTGATCATTAGAGTCTCTCAGTAACATGAAAGAAGACTAAAATATCAATGATGTATAGAATTGCAAATTTCAAAGGTCTTTCAAAGGTAAACTATGACAACAGGAAAATTGTTTCATAGAAAATAAAGCCACTAAGGATGAGGTACCTTAAACACTATTTTTATTCAGGCTATTACAAAGCTTAATCGAGTTGATATGAATATCTGTTTGAAGTTTGAATCAGGTAGCTGGAGAATGATTTTCGTACAATTAGAAACAGAAAGTTACCTTAGAGGTCTTTCACTATCTACATTTAAATTTCCAAATTTAACAATTTTTTTCAAAGACTCTTTAGTATGCACTCAGAACATAAAACTTATCAAGTATTCCAGCTGTCACCAGACTACATACATTTTAAATAGATAACATACTGTAACCCTTGTAGCCATACGTTAGTTAAAATGGTTTCCCTCTTTTAAAAGTGAGAAAAATGACTTTAGAGAAATGTCTCAGTTACTTTTCTTGTTGGCTTGGATAAAAGGTCAGACATCCAAACCTAAGGGAAGAGAAATTTATTTAGCTCATGGTTTGTAGAGGGTTCAGCCCATAACTAGCTGGTTTCAAGGCAGGGTGGAATACAGAGATGAAACAGCGTATAGTATGCAGGAGATCGCAAAACCAGGGTTAACCACAGCTCGCTCACTTGCTCTCTCTCTCTTTTTCTCTCTCTCTCTGTTTTCTTTTTCTTTTTAAAAGTATTTTATTTATTTATTTATTTATTTATTTATTTATTTATTTATTTGGTATAGGGTCTTGCTGTGCTGTGCTACCACTCCCATGTTTGGTGGCTGGCACGGTGGCATAGTATGCAGTACCAGAGATTAAACTGAGGTCCTTGTATGTACCATTCAGGTGCTTAGAACACTGAGCTATCTCCCCAACATTCTATCTCTTATATCTTCTCTGGAGTACTTAAGGAAAGAGACAATCAAACACTCTTAATCCTAGTGTCCTTGATCCTAGCATGCCACCGTGATTCAATCTCAATGTCACACATTCTAGATCCAGCCACCTCTGAAAAGCCTATCATTGCACAAGGCTTTGGAAGGACATCTGGATGCCAGCCATAAAAAATTGTCATGTATAACTTGTTCAAATCCATGATAAGACCATTTTGCTTATTTAATTGCAGTTTTTCTCACTCTATCACTTGCTCTTTTTAGTTCTTACATGCAGAGTTGGTGGAGGAACTCCTTTCATGATTTTCTTTGGATCTTTTATGACAGTTAAGTTGGTTTACTGTTATTCCTGAAATTTCAATTTCATAGCTTTTAGATCTTATTTGGTTCAAAGCTATGTTGAAATATGCATGCAATTTCATGTTTAAGTTCAATTATTTGAAAGTATTTATAAAATGAAAAGTGGACAGGAAATCCCAATTCTCTAATCATCCTGAAAATTCAGAAAATCTGGAAAATAGAACTTTCACCAACTGGTTGAAGCTCAGCATTTTTGTCTGATTGCAAAATTCACACTAGAGTATGGATCTTTTCATTTGTTTTTCATGTAGGAAGAAGGAACAAGTTAGATTGGTGTGAAACTGGAAAAGATTATAACTTAAGGTTTTTATTAAGAACATAGGATAACATAGATAATTTTGAGAGTATTCACAAAGTCATATCTGCCATAGATGAAAGATAACTGAAACAGTATAGCATTTTGCTAATACCTTAAATCTAGAGTTAATATCTATTATTTCTACATATAAGATAATCCTATCACTAGTTAAATTTTGAAAGTTACATTGTTTCCAGGCATAGTCAACTGATATTCAAATTTATAGGGACAGAAAAACTAAAAAAATATTGAAGCAAGAAATATGTATCAATTTAGAAAAACTTTGAATTGCTAAACTCCACTAAAATGTTTCCCATTGATTTCTTTGCATTGGAAAACTAGCAATATGTTGCTGTGTTCTTTTAGCCCTGTCTGTACTACAGGATGTTCCCTAGCATGCAGACTAGAGTGGGGAAGAGTTTAGCTGTAAGTTTCAAACCATATCATTAGTCAGTATTTACGCTTTAGGCAAAGTTTAAAGATCTGTTTAATAAACCAAATAGAATTTGTTCAGGTTTGAAGTTATTTACATAATGTGAGAAAAACTGTGTGTTTTTGGCCTACTTAATATTCAAAAAATTACTGACAAAGGGTTATTTATTATCTCTGAGTAAATCAAAATTTGTATGCAGATCAGATTAGTTGGGTATAACTTGTACCCTAAGATCCTAGATTTGAAACTTCATTATGGATGTTAAATGACTTAAGTCGTTGCCTTTGGGGAAGAAGATATGTGAATTTTATGGTTTTATGTCTCTAAAATTGTAGTGTTGTTTTAGGTATGTACATTCTTTAGAATTGTATCTATGAGGAATTATTAGTTTTTTAAAAATTACAGTAAAAGAGGTATTACCATTAAACTCATTCACATAAAACATACTGCACCATTCTTGTCACTTTCTGAAGTGGTGTTAGATGTCCTCACCTAATTGTTTTTGTATGGTGTGACCAAAACACAAGAATGCCACTATCCAGTGCCATCTAGTGAAAAGGCAAGACAGGAAAACTTTACGCAGCATTTACATCTACTTTATTCTCTATATGGAGCACCAACCAATTCCTGACTCTTCCAGAAATTCAAAATGATCATGAAAGACTAAAAGTTTAGATAGATTCAGGACCTCGAGGCAGCCAGGGAAACACAGCTAAAGATACAGAAGAATTCCTAGAACTCCTTGAGAAAGAAAGACAGATTTTGAGATGAACGCATTTGTAACGAGGGGAAGTAAATGAAGGGAGGCAAATGCCGATGTGCCCTTTTATGTAATATGTCTTAAAATTAAATACTCATTGTAATTTTCTATCATAGTTTCTATTCTATTTGTTTGTTAAAACCGAAAAAGTAGAGTAATACGTTATAGACGTAAGTGTTCTTGTGCAACTACATTTCTCTAGAGAGAAAAAGGTGATTGCTGTAACCTACCTTCTCGGGCCACAGATACATATTCATGGCATTGTCTTCAAAAGTCATTGAACTGTATTATTTTGATTATATTTTTATCTGACTTTACTATATTGAAAACAACAGGCTGATTACTTTTCTACTCATTGATTTCAACATGTTTGAAGTAGAAATTGTTTTTCTGTGGTTGTTGGTTGCTCTAAATTCTTACATGGCAAGAGATATCTAACCTCATACAAGCAAATATTACCAAATACAAAGGAAGTAGAAATAAAATAAAATGAAGAAGGGAAAAGGGAGGGAAAAGGAATAAGAAAATGTATATATTATTATTTGAAATTTAAGATTCACATACTAAATCAAATGAATCTCTGGAATTATTAATACATTTGTAACTATATGCATAAATAGTGTGTTTTCAAAGGATGCAAGTTAGAAGAATCTTATGGTTATTATGTAGAAGTCCTTCCAAAACTTCACACACTCATAATTGGGGCTTTGGGTGGGTGACAGGATCACCGGGACAGGACAGTCATCAGTGGATTAGTACAACGGAGAATTTACAGGTAAGTGTGATGTTGCAAGGGGAAGCCTGTTCAGAGGACATGGTGACTGTGACCACAACCTAGAAGGTGATACCTGTCTTCCTGTTCCCTTGATTTCTCCCTCCTTCCTACCACCATGCCATGAGGTCTTTCTCCTCTACTATGCTGTTCTGGTTTGGTGCCAGCTGACTTCAGACTAAAACCTCTACAAAACGTGAGCCAAGTGAGGTTTTCCTCCTTTTAATTTGGGGTTACAGGTATAGTATCTCAGCAAAAAGAAAGTAACTAAGACAAACTTTGGAACCAGGAGTGGGGGCATTCCATGATGCTACCTACCCAAGTGGTTCAGAAGCCTTTAGGACTGGCTCACAAGAAGAATTTGGAAAAGTTTGAAAATGCTGTCTGAAGAAGAAGCCCTGGAGTGCTGTGAATTGATTTTGATAGAAGAAACCTTTCTGATTCCAAAAGAACAGAAATGCCACCTGTAAAGACTAATCTTAGGAAGTTTCAATTGGGAACAAGGACAACAAAGTCATTTGGAATCCAGGCCATATATGTTTTTCTCTGGTAGAATATTGGTCTACATTTTACTCATGTTTTGAAACTTTGGCAGATACTGAGATTAAGAGTAGTGTATTAATTAATCTAACTGAGAGTATTTCGAGATAATTACACTTGAAGGCAATGGCTTGCATAGTTTTGCAGCTTCTAACAAGCCACACTTCAAGAATCAAGAGGATATAGCCTAGGAGAGTGATCTTAAGTGTTTGAGTTTGGTCCTAAAGGAAGCTATGGTAAGGGCTGAGTCTGCAAAGAATAAGCAGAGGAAAATTTGTTTGCTGAAAATGTTTGTATTAGAAAAAGTTAAGTCCTTTGGAACAGCATAATAGAAAAAACTTCCTTGAAGCAATGTGAAGAAACAGGGTTTCACCTTTTCCAGACCCAAAATTGCACAAGTAAAAGATTCTGCTTTGAGAGAGCCCTATCATACCATGTCCTCAAGTGAGTACAGCTTAGGAAATTTGCTCTTAAGGATTCACTTCATATTCCTCAGTCATCCAGGTACTCAGAGACCCTTGCAGCCTGTCTCCTATTGCAGTTGTTTGTAGAAAAGTAATCATTCATTTGGTGCTATTTTTACATGCATACAGATTGCAACCATTGCGGAATCAGACATATTTCCATCCTAACCCTAACCCTAAACCTAACTCTGATGCTGGATTAATGAATATCTTAAAATATAAGTAAACACATCAAAAATAATTTGCTTTTTTAGGATAACTGAGTAGCTTACAATTTTATGTATAATTCTATTAAAACATAAATTTTTGTTTTGTTTTTAAAATTACCCAAATATTTCCTGAAAAATTAAAAGACCGATGTAGAAATTTTGTAAGAAAATAAAAAATTACAAAGTCACATAAGGTAATTACACTATACATACTCCAGCAGTAGTCTTATAAATATTTCTTTGAATGAGCATTGTAAAAATAATGGAAAAATGAAGCTAAATACTCTACATCATTACTATACCAGAAAATGTATAATAAAATATACTTCTTAAATTAAGTATCAATAAATCACTAATTTTAATTGAATTGTTGGTATTACAAGAATAATAACATTGACAAACAGCAACAAGTGAGAGGTGGGTTATGGAGAAATCCATCTGCTGGGTGCCAATATAAAGGAGTACAACAAAAGGAGAAATATAAGACAAAAGTTTGTTTTCATGAATATTTTAAAATACAAGTAGAAGTGTTGATGGAAATAAAATCCAAAACTATTTCTTCAAGTTTTTATTGATATGAAAAATAAAAGAATATGTACATTCTAATTATTTAAATAAAGCAATTAAATAGGAATATAATATGGAATTGTTTATGAAAATTTGTTCAGTATCTCTTTCTAATCTTCTTTGAAGGAAGAATAATTTTATAGTCCTATTTATGGCATTTCCAGAGGTAGCTATTCAGCCGGAAGTACCAGGGTATTGGAAGAGCCGGATATAACTTAAGTAGTCACAGTTAATATGCAAAATTGCAGGTATGAAAGTGTAATGAGTTAAATATATCTAACAGGAAATGTGAACCTGCTGAACAAGGAGGGCCTCCATGATTAAGTGGTATTTGATCTGAAGTCAGGAATAAGGAAAATAAAATCACATTAAAAGTCAACTGTTTGTAGCAGTAACAGCACTGCCATAAGAATGAACATGTCCCACTCAGGAAAAGATATATCCACTGGAGGGAAAGGAATTTGCATTACATAACAAGGTGATCCTTACTTATAAACATCTAAATGCAAGTCAAATTTAACAATGGAATGTAAATTATGTGAAAAAATGTTACATTTTTCAGTTTTGAATCGAGTTTAGTAGAATTGTTTATTAGTTTTATCTGGCTGAATAATTTTAATCAAACTGAGGGAGGGTATTGAAAAGAATAGATTTCTCACAGATAATATTTATGGATTTTTGTATAATAATGGAAACTTTAGCATTAATGACTCAGGGCTGTAAATTCATATAGATATCACAGTTGCCAGTCCTGTAACATTCTCTGCAAGCACACACATCCTCATAACTACTGTGCTGATGACTCATTCTGTGCTGAATAGTTCTTCTTCACCTATTTTAGTCACTTTCCATTTGAACTCTATTCTTATTAAAATCATTTGTGAGAACTAGTATTTTTCATGATGACACCATTTAAAATAATAAATCCACCATCTTCATTTATCTCCACTGTAATGTTTTTATTTATTTTATTTATTTCTGATTCTTTGTAATAGCTTATAATGTCCATGAAAGCAGTCTAATGATCACTTCAATAGTCTACTCTCAGCAAACAGTTGGCTAGAAGGTAAATGTCTGACAAATCAGTGGGTAAAAATACAAACAACAAAAAGTGTTTCTTATTTATAAAACTTAACTTTTTAAATAACATGAGAGATTTGCTGCCATAATCTGGCTTTACCCTTAGTAAAATATAAATGTTCTGAATTGCTCTTTAAATCCCTAATCTCCCAACAAATTTTGGCCAGCGCTTTCATTTTCTTGACTTTAAAGTTTAGCTGAACAAGACTTTTCCACGAGGGGATATGAAGTATGCGCTGCTGTGGAAAGGTATGGGTGTGATGAATTGTGTTCCACAGCTGAGAGTGCTTTAGGATTTTCCTTTTGTTTTAATGATACATACACCTTTTTTCCCCTCCATTAGTGTGAATAATTGAGAATTGGATATATATTTAATCATTTTTTCTCATGCTTTACTGACTTGTACTAAGTGGGATGTAGTGTAATTTCCATATCCTAAAATAAAGTTAATTCTGGAACTCACCACTAACTATGTCAAAAATATTAAATTGGGGTATATGGTGGTGTGAATATTTTTAAATAAAAGTTTTACATTAAAATATTTTTAACTTAAAACTACAAATGCTCAGCTTTAAAAAATTTCTAAGTGTTTTAAGAAACAAAAGGAGAACAAAGCTACTGATATTATCATGACTGCTATTTTGTTTTTGATTATAGATGTTTAAATTATATTAACGATTTTAAATAGTAGTTAAATATGAGAAGTCATTGGATTAGTTTTAGTGTATTGATTCATAACATTTTTGTTTTACGATGGTCCAGATTTTTTAACTTTTAAAGAATTTAGAGGGACAGGTTACACACTAGGAGGTTTGGATGAAATATATACGGTATATGTTGTATGAAGCATTCTACGTGAGGCTACTTTTAAGTACTAATTAAAAATTAGTCATTATGTATGTTTATAAAACATCTAAGCAATGCATAAGTTTTCTTAAAACAATAATAAGCATAAATGTTTGTAAAATTTTTCAGAAACATATGATTCTTAGGGTCAGCCAAACAGCTCAGAAGAATAAAGTGCCTGCAAGCATATGCAGGGGGCAGGGCTTGATCCCTGGGCCTACTGTGCCAGCCCTGCCCTCAGAGCATGCTGAGATGCCAGCTGAGACTGGGCATGGTGGTCAGCACCTGTAATCCAAGCTCTTGGGAGGCTGTGAACAGGCAGATCTAGTGGTGAGACCCTGAACACCCTGTAGACCCTTCCCTAAAATACAAAAGAAAAAAAAAATTAAGTTAAAAAATTGCGTTCATATTGATAGTGTACCTGATTGTTGCTCTCTGCTTTTGGTATGTTAAATCCCTCAAATTTATTTCAGAAATTATTTCAGGTTTGAAAATTGATTTCCTTGTTGTTTCTGTTTATGGTCATCTATGCTTCATTGTAAGCCCTATTGATGTTCACACTACATAATGACTAAACATGTGCCACAAAGTATGTACTGACCGAGGCTATACACTAATGTTCTACAATGTGAGAAAAATGGTAATACCTTAGAGAATTTTATTTTTATGTATTTTAATTGCACATCACATCTAGGTATAATCTTTGTTCATTCACTTTGTTGGTCTGAAATGAAAATATTAGGACTGGCGAGAGAGATCAGCAGATTAAGCACCTACTTAGGAAAGCTCAGGAGCCAGTGTTGGATCCCAGCTCCACATGCCATGATGGGCCTGCAACCAGGTGTGTTGAGCTACCTACCAAGTCTGACACACACCTGTAATCCCAGTACTAGGGAGGCTGAAAACAGGAGGATCACTACAAGTCTGAGCTGCATAGTGACACCTTGTTCTAAATACATGAAATGAAAATATTGAATACATGCCTCATAGATGTATTAGTTCCCCCCCCCCTTGGAGAAAAAGAGCCAATGGTACATATATTCATCTGTTGGTACTTAATATAAAATATTGGCTCTTATAATTTTAGAGCCTGAGAATTTCCGAGATTTGCAGTGACTGATCTTGACATCCCACAAGTCAAACTGTCTTCCCAAGTTGAATCAGAGGGCCTGGAAACCAGTAAGGCAGTGTCAATTCTGAAATCTGAAGCTGAAAGCCAGAAAACACGAGAAGGCCTGTGTCCTATCTCACAACAGGCAGAGGAATAGAATTCTTCTCAAAAGGACTTTATTTCTGTTCGAGACTTGTATGCATCAGAAGAGTGTCATCCATATTGAGGCACAATGTCTGCCACATTAATGTATGATTCTTTACCTCTGAACAAACTCAAACACACCAAAATAATATTTAGCCAAATATGTGCTTCATATCATGTTAACTCAGTCACATTAATGGATAAAGTTAAATTTCATGCAGTTTCCTTCACTTTAATTTGCAAACTAAAATTTTTATATTTCATGGAATTCCAGCGGTCATCTGCAGTTTAACAGGAACAAATGTGTTTGGCATTTTTAAAGTTGTTTTCAGTTTCTTCTAAAGTGATTGTCTTTGTAATTAAATTCTGATATTTTGTAATGATACAACATATTAATAATAAATAATTGTGTTAATGTAGATGGATAACATGATTTGTGAAAACACATAAATTTATTTCATTTATATGGGACAAAATAGGAAATTTAAAAGAATCTCTTTGTAAAGACTAAACATTAAACTCTGTCTTATGTTACACAGAAAAACTTGCTGTCTGACATTTTTATAATCCCCGTATAATAATAACAATAGTACATGATGCTATATTTAATATAATGAATCACAATGTGTGAATTTTATTGCTTAATATTTAAGTAATAAGTAATACTTAATGACACAAATTAAGTTGCATGATTTAAAAGTCAGTACAGTTATCAGACAACTCTGATTTCAGGAAAAAAGGTCTTTATACAGTAATTTTTATATCTCATTTTAATTAAACTATAATGAATTAGTGATGAAAAATGCATAAATCTGACAAATTGTAATTATTTATGAATTCTTCAAATTACTCGTATAATTTTTTAAGTTTTCAGATGTGTTTATAACCTCCTCAAGAATAACATGATAAATTCAGTTGGATTTGACTCTGCATACTTACTGCAAATTTTGTGTGAAACTGTAAATATTGCTTGTTAGCATAAAACAGTACAAAAATTGGAAAAATTCTAAGGAGGAGAAAGCAAGGATTAGTGCTGAATAGTCATATTCAACATCTTAATTATTGTTACAAGAGAGTAAATGTAAAGTCAGGAGTCCCACAGATAGTGTTGAAATGGAGAACAGAAAAAATGCTAAGAGCAATGAGAAAATGTGAGAAAAAAATCTTTTGAAGTAATTAAATTATCTTAAAGTGAGCTTTACATATGGGGCCACAGAGGAAAGTGATCAATGATGTAGAGTGTGCCTAAGGACAGTCACATGGAGAGAAAACTTTCTCTCGGGCTTTCACAAAGAGAAAATTGATCAAGCAATGGCTGTGACTCATCCACATGGCTGACACTGACAAAGGACCTACAAATTGCAGTACAGGGTTTCAGGATAAATCCTGAGGGGATTTGACGGATCTTGTCAGATACAAAAGTTACAATTCTTGTTATATAGGTTTGCTTTATCTTCATCTTAACAATCTAGCAGAAAAGTATAAAATCAAGGTATAAAAATTAAAGCCATATTATTATGCTGAGCTATAAAAGGCTCAAGTCAATAACTTCTGACATTGCCAGTCCTATGGAAAACCCTCTAGTATTATGGACTACCGGACTATATTGGATTATTTTTGCTGAATTAATGCACCCACAATATTTAACTGGCAATGGAATACCCATCTCTGACAAAACCAAAAAAACAAAAAAAAAAA
>NW_004524751.1:4981148-4990823 GCF_000260255.1 Octodon degus
TCTGAGGCCACACTAAATGCATGAATACAGTTGGTTTTACCTCTAAATGTTCTATATCAGATTGCTTTTGAAAAGATGTATTTTAGTCTCTCACTAGCAAAAAGAAAGTGTATGATGCTTAAATTTATGTCTTTCAACATTTGAACCCTCAATGCAGGTTCTGATCTCAACCAGTTTCAGCAAAAATTTCACTCTTTGGGTAATCTTCAGAGATGCCTTCACATTCTCAGCTTTTAAGAAAATGGCTTCAGGCAGTGATAAAAATAGTCCTTATGCAAACAAGCAGCATGATGGAAGACCCCCATGAGATATGCATCACAGGTGTTCTCTGAGTTCTCTCTTCTCTTACGTTCATCTGTTCTTTTATCTGGAAAATAACGCAACAATCTTTGTTAGAAGTATAGACATTAAAAAAAAATATTTTGCTGGTAGAGATAATAATGTTAATTGTGCAAGCTGTAAAAGTAATCCTACAGTCTCAATTTATAAACTAAAATAATAGTGGACTGAAGATTTTATTTTACTGTTTGGTTGAAAAATTACTGCTTTTTTAAATGTATTTAGTACAGGGTCGACAGGGTCTCTTGCACAAATCAGACTCATAGTGATCCTCCTGTTTTCAGTCTCCGAAGCACTGGGATTACAGGCTTGTTCCAATGCGTGGTCTCCATTGCTGTCTTGGTGCACCCAAGGGGACGGGCTGACAATGGCTCGCAGGGGATTTGAGCCCTGTCCTTGCGTCTGCCTAAGCAGGCGCTTTAATCCGGGAAACAATTGCAATTTTAAATGAAATGCCTCAAACATGGTGGTTTTGGGCAAGCTTTTATTCTCCATAAACCCCAGAGGCCAAGTTGAATGATAACATTAACATAAAGCTGTATTTATTCAAAAACACAAATCTTAATTTTTGGTTAATAATTCCACTTCGAACATTCCTTGTGGATCCTGTTATTCTAATATGAGGTGCTATAGTCCAATTAGATCAGTGTATTCCATTTCAGATCTCCCCACATGTATACATTAGTGGTCTTTGGAAGGACAGATCAATAAAACTGGCATTTAAAAACAACATTATTACTTATTTTTGGAAAATAATGTTGTGTACAACATTGACAAAGTGATCAAGAATTCTTTTAAATCTGTTTAGCAAGAACTTGCTGCTCTTTACAACTGATCTTACCTTCGATAATTGGTGCCACATCCTCTACCATCCCACATGAGATATATGCCCATCCTGGCCTGCATTTAGCAAGAATATTCTAAAGTCATTTTAGTTAGTAAACCTCCTGACACTAAAACTCCTGCTTAGTGGTTTATATTAACTAGCTCTAGTGGTTTCTTATTTTTTTTTAATTTTATGTATTCGTGTGTGTGTGTGTGTGTGTGTGTGTGTGTGTGTGTGTGGCCAGCTCAGCCCACCAGGGGGCGGGGCTGGCTGGCATGTGGTGCTGGGGGATTGAACCGCGGAGTCCCTGTGATTTGCCAAGCTTGTTCCAAGTAGGTACTCTAGACCACTGAGCCATCTCACCGCCCTCTAGTGGTTTCTTAATTGCTACCTTCCCAAGTAGCTATGATATCTTCAAATTTAAACTCAATTTTTCTTCTCTACTATCAAATCCCATGTACTGGACCCTGTCTAAGATAGGCTACAAACACATTGTCAGTCATGGTCTCAATTAAATTTATAAAAGAGAGGAAATAGGAATATAAAAAGTAATGAATCAAAAATAGTGTAAACCTATCATTAGATATTAATTTCATTCTTATTTCTTTTCACTGTGAGAAATGTAATGTATTAATGGAGAAAATATCCTTTATTATTGATACATTTTAACTAAGCTTTTATTTCATTTTACTTTATTTTAGTCAGAAATATAGCTTTATTAACATAGTATCTCATTATCTAAAAACTTTTTTCAATCTTAGCAAGAGAATATTTCAACTTCTATACAAGTAACTGACCCTGCAGAATACTGGAAAACAGTGTCTAAGCAATCTGAACTTTCTAGATAAAAAAAGTTATTCAGTTTAAGAAGAAAGGGAAAAGAAAGAGTGGTCCAAATGAAGATTTCTTTCTTACAAAACAAGTAATGAAATTTCACTTATTGTTTTTTTTTTGTTTTTTGTTTTTTGTTTTTTGTCAGACATGTTTTCACAGAACTTTGGCAATTTCTTTAAAAATGCAACAGCTGGGGCTCAGTAGAATAAGTGCTTGCCTGGCAAGCACAAGGGCCTGAGTTCAATCCCTGGTTCTGCCAAAAGGTAATAAATAAATAAATAAAGAAAGAAATAAAATCGCAATGGCTGCAACTGACTGCCCCTGTGGATGACAAAAATTCTTCACAATAGGACCCGTGCAGGACATGGTGCGTGCCCCGGCTACGGCAGGTTGGTGAGTCTTCTCTCCAAGTGTGTCACCTCCCATTTCGGACAGTACATTTGTGCCTTGAAGGAAGTGTAACCTGCATAAAATATTGCTTTGTATGGGGCTAAGAAATTGATCCAAGCGTCAAAAGAAAATGTTTAATAAATAAATTTGAATGCTATTTGTCTTGTGTAATGAATACAGAGTAACTATGACATTGTGGAGCTTTCTGAAGATCGCTGCATACCCCTGTCCGAGAGGGCTGCAATGGCCCCTACGCATGATAAAGGAACACCAAAAATGTGGGGTGCTGTAAATAAAACAGAAAAGAAAATCTAGCTGTACCATCTTTAAAAACAAGTTGACATTAACACACACACTGCTGCACAAAGAGCATGCAAATAACCAATCCATTATTTTTTAGTATGAAAAAGGAAAAATGCAGTAATGGTATAAATATCAATAATTACTTACCTTTGGAGGAGATTAATTTTCCAAATAAATAAACATTATAATTTTTACAGTATTAGCCTAAACAGTGATGTGATATTCACAGCAATGTTTTTACCCCATTGGTAGTGGCCTGAACACGACATGAACCCTCATCCCCGTACACCAGAAGTGAAAGTGAGGATTCAAAACTCAAGACTTCCACTACGATAAGTTAAAATGTTGGAACAATGATGTTACACTTTTCAATTTACTGGAATTTTAAGTAACTGCTTGGCTGCCTATTTTAATGTACTGCTAATATGATTTTTATGTCAACAATAATCATAATTCTACTAAGGTTAATTAGGTTACAGTTTTAATTTTCAAAATACAGAATTCAATTTACATGAACAAACTTATATAATTTTATTTTAGTATATGTGCTGCCAAAAAAACACTAGACTTATTTAGTTCTTTTTTTTTTTTTTTTTTTTTTTTTTGGTGGAACCGAAGATTGAATTCAGACCAACTTATTTAGTTTTAAGAGCACCCACCACAAATACACACTTTTTCCATGAGTAGTTAAAAATAAATTATTAATATACTTGACATATATTTGTATTTATTATATATGTGTATATTATACATATGGACAAAATTATCTTCTCTCTAGAGGGGTGAAAGAACTTGTAAACTCTGCATGAGACCTGATGTTATTGCTAAATGTAATCAAAAATACATGAAGAGTTGGTTGGATAGTTCATTAGATTAAAGCTCTTGCTTAGGCAGACACAGGGATTAGGGGTTCGATCCCTGGTGACTAAAGAATCTTATAAATAATAGGAAAGAAAAAAGAGGTCTACATAAAAAAGTTCTAAGAAAAAGAAAGCATGATTTTAAAAAAGAAAAGAAAAGAATGCGAATATGCCAGAATATTATAGTGATACCAACATCTAATGTGGTATTATGGGGAGACAATATAACATTAAAGCAAATGACTTGCAATTGGGAAAGAGGTATTTACAAGATGACAAAATGTTCTAAGCTCCTTTACAATGATGCTGAATTACTTGGACCTTGCTAATTTAAATATCTCTATAAAATATATATACAGTAACAATTAAGAATATAAAGATAGTTACTTTAACTTTCAAATTATAGCCACAGGGTAAAGACCAAAACTTTCTTTGGTAATGAAGTAAGAAGAGCAGGTCAGAAATTTGGAAGCAGTTATTGAATGACTTGGTGCTAATAAGTAAGCAGAATGAAATGCTGGCTCCTGCCTTGTTCCTGTCCTCTTTCCTAGTGGAGTATCTGACTGTGCATGTTATTTTCCAGTAACAAATACAATATAGAAATCCAGAAACACTCTCCTAAACTCCTATTATAATGTTGCTATTGTTTCTTTTTAATGTGCCATCTAAAACGTCTTAAGCATTGTCTCTTAAGATTTCCTGCATGGGATGTGGATTGTCTGTTTAAAAAAAAAAAAAAAAAAAAAAAAACATGCATGAAGTGCGGAACATGTTTGAGTGACTCTGATGTTAACAGGAATTACACTAGTGAGGTGTTGATTTTGGGACTGTGGGATGAGGAACAAGAATGCTTTGATTGTTTGGTCAATCTTGCATATCTATATTGGGTAATTTGAGAAGATACTTTGAAGATAACAATATATAATAAACAACCATTATTAATTTTCTGTCATCTTTTTTTGAAATTCTATGTTGTTATTGTTTTGTCTTTGTTCTTGTTTGTTTGTTTTCTATTTAAAATAAAAAATTCAAAAATACACAATGCTGCATAACACACAACTACACTTCTAGATATTCTAACTAAATCATGAATAATGTGGTACACTTGGCTTTCAGAAAACTGATGTCAGGCTTCATCTTGGATGCTAAGAGAGCAAATATATTGAACAAATTTTCTATGTTGATTATTTTTTAAAATGTATTTTAGTACAGGGTAACAAGGTCTCACTGCACAGATCAGACTTATAGAGATCCTCCTGTTTTCAGATTCCCAAGTGCTGGGATTACAAGTGTGGGACACTATGCCCAGTATCATTCATCATCTCAGTGCCCCCAGGGGCCAAGTCTGCCATGGCACACCAGGAATGAACTCCTATCCTTGTGCCTGCCTAAGCAGTCGCTTTAGTCTGCTGAGCTATCTGGCTGGCTTGATGTTGACTAATCTTATTGTAACTTTTCTGTTATTCTTCCTTTTAGAGTAATTTAGATTAAGGATTTGAACAGTGTTCTGAGATACACCATGCTTGTTAAATTTTGAATAACAGATGTGTGTGTGTGTGTGTGTGTGTGTGTGTGTTCATAGGTTTCACATACTTAGACAGACACACTGACAAGCACAAATCCTTAACATCATAGCTAACATGTATTAGTGATGAACTATCCTAAAAGTTCAGCATACATTAGTTCATTATTGACACAACTGCTGCCAACATATTATTTATATAAGGAAAGCAGAGTTTATAAAAATTAAGGCCAGTACCATGAAGTAGGGATGCAAAATTCAGATCCAAGCAATTTCTCTTCTATTCCACTATTTCCCAAGTTGTATAGATTAGGCATTTTAATTATGTTTGGAATATAATGAAAGGCTATATAAAAAAGTTAGAGCCAAGGAGAATAAAGAAATAAATGAAAAAAAAAGAAAAGAAAATGAGTTTTACACTGCCATTTTTCTGATCACAGTGTGGCCCTTTCTGATAAATTTATATACATAAATTTTTGAGGCCTGTTGAATAACCTAAGTCTTGGAACTTTGCTATGCTGGTGGTGTTCCTTATGAATAGGGGACTCCAGCTCTAAGGTCTTGTGTGTGAGTGGGACTGTAGCCTACTCTAATGAAGGAAGCTAAGGCTCACGTTCTCCATGACAGTGAGAGATGATAGTGTGCTACTAATTCCGATTCACTTCCTATTCAAGACATAAAGTTTAAAAATACAGAGATTTCTGAAGCTTGCCAATCCTGGACTTGAATGAACACTAGACAGAACAATTATGTTTCTGAGTTTCAGGAATCCTTAATCTTTACTTGATTATGTGTCACTTGGATGAAAAAATGAGAAATTAAAATACTTTAATATTTCATCAGATACAACGATGGATGTGATTCTGATGAGAAAATTTTCAAAATTTCAATATATAGTAACAAGTAGGTTAATAAGCTTAGCCCATATCATAATAAGTATCTATACATTATTCTTGTTGATAAAAAATTATCAGGATTGATTTTTTTCATATATTATTCACTCATAAAAAAATCATGAACCAGGGGGGCAAGCGGATGACTCAGCAGAATAAACACTTCCCTGGCAAGCACAAGGGCCTGAGTTTAATCCCTGGTTCCGAAAAAAAAAAAAAAAATTACGAACCTGTAACTTACATCTGATATAGATGTAAGAATTCAAAGTATGCTCCCTAATTTCTTGAATCTTATAACCTTGAATGGAAAATACTTGTGTGAATCATCATGTGTTGTACAAAGTCACACTGTGTGACACCCAGTAATTCTAAGTTCATACAGTGTGGGCAAATAAATAAAGGTTTTCATTTTGTAGGTCACTGGAATTGTGGGTTTTGTAGGGAAACTCTTAATATGTGGGAGATATACTTTCAAAGATGACATTTTCATTTTTCATTACCAAAATTAAACAAACAGACTTGTTTTTAATTACCTATATGTGATACTATGGAGAAAATTGCCATCATTTTAAGATTTTTATTAAGAATTCCAAAGTGAGGGCCTAATGTATAGCTCAGCAGGCTAAGTGCTTGCTTAGGTAAGCGCAGGGACCCGGGTCAATCCCTGGCTCGGTATGCCACACTGGCCCAAACCACGGGTGCACTGAGCTGGCGATGGAGTCCAGGCATGGTGGCGCTTGTGTGTAATCCCAGCACTTGGGAGGCAGAAATCAGGAAGATCACTACAAGTCTGGGCTATGTAGTGAGACCCTGCACACACACACACACACACACACACACACACACACACTTAAAAAAATTACAAAGTGAGAGCTTCCTCTGCCTCTCCCACCATCACAGAAGGAAGGGTGAACACACACAGCTATGGAGGCCTGGTGAGCCCTATCCTCACCCCACTGTATGCAGGAGCCTTGGTAACATGCGGCCTGTCATTCTATCATGTGAGAGGCCTAGGGTGCTTTGGTCTGCCCCCATCAACATCAGAACATTCCTGAGCTGTGGGTCACCCCTCACCATGGCAGATGCACCATGGTGAATTCCACAAAGTGGGAGTCTTTCTGACTCATACCCAACCCCACTAGCAATGCTTCTGAATCCAGGTGAGAATTAAGAGCTTTAAAACATCAAAACAAAGGAGCAAAAGGCAATCTCAGATATCCAGTCTACCAACAAGTTCAGGAGACAAGGACCTAGAAGAACTTAGAAGTCATACACCTGAAATTTCAGAAATGATACCAACTGAAATAAAGAAACAAAACCATCAATTTATAGAAGAAATCAGATCAGAAATAACCTCTCAGGTTAAAAGAAAAAGAAATGAAAAAAATCGTGAATGAGTTGCCCAGCACTTCTAAAGAAGATGTAGATTTAAAAAAAAAAAAATAGAGAAGCATAGAAAAATGAGCAGACAACATAGGGAAGAATTAGAAGCATGAAAGAGATTCAAATAGTTATACAGGAAATTAAGAATTCCACTGAAAATTGGCAAAAATAATTGAATGACCTAAAGATAGATTTTTCAGACCTTGAAGACAACATCACAGGTAGTGAACAAGAAAGGAAAGATATCTTTAAAAATAACAAGGAATGAGGAAGAAACAATTCAGTTGCAAGATTATACAAAGAAAAGTAATATGAAATCAATAGGTATCAACAGAAGAACAGGAGTCAACACAAATGACACAAAATTTACACAAGTTGTAGCAGAAAATTTTCCTAGCATGGGAAAAAAATCTGTTATACAGTTAGATAAAGTGTATAAAACTGATTCGTCATAATCAAAATAAATGCATACCGAGAAACATAATAGTCAAGATTCCAGAAATTCAGCAGAGAAACAGAATACTAAACATGGTTAGAGAGAAGAAAAGATCACTCATAATGAAAAGTCCATGGGAATCACAGCATATTTCTCAAGGCAAAAAATCAAGAAGAGCATGAAGTAAAGTATTGGGCCAGGGAAATAGCTCAGGAGAATAAGCACCTGCCTGGCAAGTGCAAGGGCCTGAGTCCATTCCCTGATTCAGAAAAAGAAAAAAAGAAGAAGCACAATATTTCAGGTCCTGAAATAAAATTTCTGACCCAGATTGATGTATCCTGAAAAAATTTCTATCAAATTCAATGGAAAGTTTGAATTTGACTTCCATGACAAAGAACAACTGAAGAAATTCATGGTCATCAAACCAAACCTACATGGAGTACTGACAGATATTCTACAAAGACATAGAAACTACCACAACTTCAAGAACAACAGCAGAAGGAGCCACTAAACAGCAAAAAATTTAAAAAGGATAGTGTGGGGAATCTACAATGGGAAAATAACATGACAAAGATAAGAGAATACATATTAGTTATAAACATCAATGTAAACAGACTCAGCTCACCAATCAAAAGAAGCATACTGGTAGTGTGGTTCAAGAAACACAATCCAACAATATGCTGTGTACAAGAAATACATTAAACTCAAAAGGACATTCATAGACTGAAAGTCAAAGGATGGAAAACAATACTCCATGTGAGAAGAACCCAGAAGAAAGCAAGAGTAATTATTTTGGTTACTGACAATATGAATTTCAAACCACGAATGATTAAAAGAGATAAAGAAGGTCACTAATACTAGTTTGGGTAAAAGTGCAAAAGGAAGACCTGAGGATCAGTGGAATGGATTGGAAGGCGCAGACACAACTACAAACACAGTCACCTTATCTTGGACAAAGGGCCAAACCTATTCACTGTAAGGAAGATAGCCTGTTTTCTAAATGATTGGAAAAATCGTCCCTCCATACACCTAAGGCTAAAATTAGACCTATGTTTATGACCAAGCACTAAAGTACAGTCAAATTGGATCAAAGATTTAAATGTTACAACAGAAATCTACTGGAGGAGAAATTAAGTAGAAACCTTGACAACATAAGGGTAGGTACAGAGTTTATGAACAATAACCAAATTGCACAGAGAATATTTCAAAGAATCAACAATTGGGATCACATCTTCTTGAAAAATTTATACATGTCAGAAGAAATCACCAATAGAGTAAGAAGCAAACCCACATACTGGGAAAAATTTATAGGCCACTGTCCCTCAGACCAAGGACTTCTATCTAGAACATATAAGAAATTTTAAAAATCAGGACCCCACATTTCAAAGGCCCAGTTCAAAAGTTATCATTTGAGATGAATGCACATTTCTCAGAGGAAGAAATAAAAGTTGAAACCAGACCCACATGTGCAAACATCTTATGGTCCCCTTAGTGTGAGAACCTGGAAAGGAAAAGTAGAATCTGAAGGATGCAATAGCTACTGGTAAAAGGAAATAAACTTATTCAAAATTAAAGAGTTACTGAGTTGAGGAGAAGGACAGGAGAGAGAGTGGAGGAAAGAGATATATCCATGTATGGCAGCAGGATAATTTGGACAGCTGCACTGTGCAATTCTGCAGGTTTAAGGGAAGAAGCAGTTTATGCTTTAATATGTTTCATCTCTCTTTTAATTGTTTGTACTTTTTCTTTTCTAAATTTCTGATACATTTCCTTTCCTTTTTCTTTTTTCTTCAATTCTACATTTATATATCTAGTAGTACGAATAACTGACTAGACCAGTATTTATTACAAAAAATAATGCAAAATTCATATTACTTTATTAAGTGACA
>NW_004524751.1:5010975-5012573 GCF_000260255.1 Octodon degus
TATGATTAATACAGTCTCTTTTAAAAAGAAGTCACATACCAATGGAGATGCTCCAAGTCATAGAAATGAGAAAAGCAAATGGTCATTCCCGTTCAGTTTGACTGACCTGAAATCAATCAAGCAAAACACAAAGGGTATGGGCTGGTCCTATTTGGTATTCTGTCTAAAGGATGAAGTCATTCTCCCTGCTCTGCACTTTCATCAAGGAGATAGCAAACTACTGATTGACTCTCTTGAGAAATATGTGGTATTGTGTGAATCTTCACAAGATAAAAGAATACTTCCTGTGAACTGTCAAAATAAGAGTCTTTCGCAGTCTTTTGAAAATCTTGATGAGCCAGCATAAGGTTTAATACAAAAAATTAAAAAGGATCCTTACACAGCAACTATGGTAGGATTTTCCAAAGTTACAAACTACATTTTTGATAGTTTAAGAGGCAGTGATCCTTCCGTGCATCAAGGACCACCTTCGGAAATGACAGATTTTCTTAGTGACGCCATTCCAGGTCTAAAGATAAACCAACAAGAAGAACCAGGATTTGAAGTCATCAGAAGAATGGATTTGGGGGAATAACCAGTTGTTTAGAGGAGAGAGCCAGTGTCACTGGAAGAGTGGATGAAGAACATCGATTCTGAAGGAAGGATTTTAAATGTGGAGCACATGAAGCAGATGATATTTAGAGGGTGTCTCAGTCCTTCATTGAGAAAACAAGCCTGGAAATTTCTGCTGGGTTATTTTCCTTGGGACATTACTAAGGAGGAAAGAACTCAATTACAGAAGCAAAAAACGGATGAATACTTCAGGATGAAGCTACAGTGGAAATCTGTAAGTGAGAAACAAGAGAAGAGAAATTCAAGGTTAAGAGATTATAGATGTCTTATTGAAAAAGATGTTAATCGAACAGATCAAACAAACAAATTTTATGAAGGCCAAGATAATCCAGGGCTGATTTTGCTTCATAACGTTTTGATGACCTATTGCATGCATGATTTTGATTTAGGATATGTGCAAGGAATGAGCAACTTACTTTCCCCTCTTCTGTATGTGATAGAAATTCATTTTGTGGACGCCTTTTGGTGCTTTGCCTCTTACATGGACCACATGCATCAAAATTTTGAAGAACAAATGCAAGGCATGAAGACCCAGCTAATTCAGCTGAGCACCTTACTTTGGTTGTTGGACAGTGGATTTTGCAGTTACTTAGAATCTTAGGACTCAGGATACTTATATTTTTGCTTCAGACGGCTTCTAATCAGATTTAAAAGGGAATTTAGTTTTCTGGATATTCTTTGACTATAGGAGCATATCAATGAGTTGTCCATGAAAATTGATGTGGAGGATATGCTGTGCAAGGCAGAAGCGATTTCTCTACAGATGGCAAAATGCAAGGAATTGCCACACGCTGTTTGTGAGATCTTGGGGCTTCAGGAGAGTGAAGTCACAACCCCAGATTCAGACACTGATGAAGATGAAGGTGCTGGCATGGCTTGCCTGTATCTATCATTCTGAGCTATGCCTTGCCTGCCCCTGCTGCCAGTGGGGCCAGAGCTGGTGGCCTGGCAGAGGCCCCAGTGTCCCCAAGCATGAGCTGGTTAAC
>NW_004524751.1:5013203-5014340 GCF_000260255.1 Octodon degus
AGACTATAATTACTATTTATGGGTATAAGAAAGGATAAGCATATTTTCTTTAACTGGATAAACTTGACTATTGGTTTATAAAAAAGAACAAACACTAAAAAAACAAACAAACAAAGTATGAGAAGTAAAGCCATGGTGTTATGTTGAGCTGTAGGGGACTCAGGTCAACAATTTCTGACATTTCAAGTCAAGCGGAAGACATACTATTATGGACTACTGAAGTCTTTTAGAATATTTTGCTGTGTTAACACACCTATAATACTCAAATGACAGAACTAAACAAAAAAAAGGGAATACAGATGAATGTCCACTTTGTATCTGTGTATTCAAAATGGTTAGGATAGGTATATAGTTACATTCTCTTTATGAATAGAGGGATTTGTTCTAATAGTATTTGTACATAGGATATCATGTCTGCATCTTGTACAGCAAATGACCCCTGGGAAGAGTATGCAATGTGTTAATTATTGAAACTGTCCTACCAATTTGATTTGAAACTGTCTCATTGCTATTTGTTTCTCAATGAAATTATGCAAGATAAAAGAAAAGATTACTGAAAATAAAATTATTAAAAATTTTTCAACTTCATTGGTCATTTGAAAAATGCAAATTAAAGCAACACTGACATTTCTTCCCATACCCTCCAAAAAGTGACTGTTATCAATAAGTAAACCAGTAAGAAATGCTGGAAGGGCTGTGGGAGTAAGGAACCCTTCTTTACTGTTTTGGGGGAACGTAGATTGGTATAATCACTATGGAAATTCTGGTGGAAATTTCTCAAGAAGCTAGGATTGGAAGTCCAGTGAAACCCAGCTAGTCTCCTCATGGGTATTTTTCCAAATGAGGTGAATAAAGCATACCACATTGATACATGTGCACCAATGTTTATATCAGTGCAATTTGTCATAAAAACATCTTGGGAACAACTCAAAATACCCATCAACTGGGGAATGGATATTAAAAAATCGTAGTATTTTTACACAATGGAATAATATTCACCAGTAAATGATAAACGTGAGGTTTTTATTGGAGAATGGATGCAATTAGAGACCATATTCATTAGTGAAATAAATCAGATCCACTTATAAGTACACTATATTGTCTTGCAAATGTAAGAACCTGAAAGGATAAATAAAA
>NW_004524751.1:5016010-5032616 GCF_000260255.1 Octodon degus
GCTGCTGAAAAGGAGGGTTTGGTGTGGTATGTGGACCTGGGGATTGAACCGCGGTCCCCTGTGCCTGATGGGTTTGCCCATGCAGACGCTTAAACAACTGAGCTAACCAGCAAGCCCATGTACTTATATTTTTGATCTTATGAAATATCATTTCTTCCTCTTTTGTTTCTGTTCTACTATGTCTTAGATGCCAGTTTAGAGTTGTAACTTCAGCATGGTTAAACACAAGTTTTCTCCTTTTCGACAACCAATAAGTTTAAAATGTTCGTTTATTGAGACATTTAAATTATAAAGTATTTTGCTAAATTGTTGTTACCTATATCAATATAATTTGAATCTCTAGTTTTCCCTATGGAATGAAGATCGAAAACTATCCTCACTGTTAAAATCCAAGAATATAGTAGAATTTTGCTGGTTTACTTAAAACAAAATACAAAACAGTGCAGCACTGTCAAAATTTAATACACAGACTGATGTGTATTTTTTGTAATTATACTTCATCGTTATGTCTTTGAGGTACAGAATAAATAGCCCAGGCTAGGTGGTACATGAATATAATCCTAGTATTCGGGGAGACTGAAACAGGAAGATGACAAATGTGACCTCATCCTAGCCAATTAATGATTTAGGAAAACCCTGTCTCAAAATATATTTTTAAAATTATGGTTTGGGGATGTTGATCAGTATGAAAGTCCTGGCTTCTTTCCCTAGTCCTGCAATTAAAAGAAAAATAAAAACAAGTGACAAGAACCATTTCTCACCAATGCAACTGCTCATCTTGGAGCATGTTTTATGTTTCCTTATTATACTTAAAAATCATCATATCATGGTTTATATGTAATGTTGAACTTTACTTACACAATCATTTACCATTTCACTGTTAGAATTGTTCACCAGTAGAATTTTGAATTTCCTATAAGGTTCAGTATGCTTAATACTAAAAATCAAATTAAGGTACTTGACAAATAAAAAAGACTAATATGACTTTGGAATGGCATTAAAAATAAAGATTCACCACTGGAATGAGTGTTGCATGGATAATATGGATTTCTGCTTCACTTCCTGCTTTTTCTCCTTTGTATGAAGTTATTTTAAGACTATTCATCAGAGAAATATAAACTAGGAGACAAGTATCTGAATTTTAGCCATTTACATATTTAACTGTTCTAATAAAAATCAAAGTAATTAAAAATAATCTTACCATAACTGTGAAGTATGAGTTTTCTGTTTCAGTTACTTGATAAAATTAGTTTTGGAAAACATTTTCTAAGCTACCAACATATATAAAATATGACTTAAAAATAAGATCATCAGTTATCTTAAAAATCATGAAATAGACAATTATTCAACTATAATTTTAGATTAATGTGTGTAATGTAAAATGATTTTCTAGAAAAATTATGATAGCATTATTCATTGAATGGACTGAATATCTGTGCCCATTCATGTCTGTAAATTCTAGGTCTTAGACTTCAAGTAATAGTATTGTATGTTGTTCTTTAAGAAAATAAATAAGCCGGGAAGTGGAGCCTCATGAATGAGAACTGTGTACTTTACAAAGGATCCCTCAAAAGTTCTCTCTCACTCTTCTTGTTGAAAAAGGAGGAAAAGAGAAGTTCACAGCTTGAGAACCTTGAAGAGGACCCTCATGCCCCCCCGCCAGCACCCATAGTTTGTAATTCCAACTTCTAAATTGTGAGGAAGAAATTTGTACTGTTTCCTAAAGACATTGTGAATAGCCTTTTTCTTAAAAAAATGTATTTGGCACAGGGTCTCACTATTCTGCTCAGACTCATAGTGACCCTCCTGTCTCAGCCTCCCCAGTGTGGAAATTATAGACATGCACCACCATGCCTGGTCTCGGTGGCTGCTTCAGTGCACCTAGGGGCGAGATCCGTGAGGTATGTCGTGCTGGGGATCAACTCTGATCCCTGAACTTGCCTAACCAGGTGCTTAGTCTGCTGAGCTATCTCACCAGCAATGTATGGCCTTTTTATACATTAAAATCTAACATTAAAAAGGTGGGATGTGGAATGGACTCAAAATTTTTTGAGTCATTTAAAAGCTACTGCTAAACATTCAAGTAGCAGTTTCTTACTAAAGCATAAAAATGCACCTATTAAATTTAAACAAAATTAGTGGCAATTATATTTTAGTAACTTTGATTAAGAACATAGTTTAGGGTGACTTGAGGTGAGTTTCATGAAGACATTTGACATAAAATTTCATAACCAAAAAGAAAGCAGAATGAAATACTTAAATACTTAAAACAGAATTAGTGTCTCGAATACTTCAATATTATGTAGTGCTTAATACATAATATTATTCAAGTATAAAATATGCAGATATTTTCAATTGCATTGGAAGCTTTTAATGTAATGTAACCAATGCATTAATTAAAAAGTGCCATATGTAAGAACATGGTGGTAAGATGAAATAGAATTCAGGTCAAACAGTAATGATACAAAGGCTACAGAATTAAATGCCAAAGCCAATAATCAAAACCCAAGCTTTCATGCATTGTAATATATAGGATAGGCTATAGCAAAAGCATATTTAAATAACAATTACTGATTGTGTTCTGAGAAGCATCTAAACACAGCAAATTAAGTACTAGGACAGAATACATCTAAACGTAGCCAGTAAAAGACTCACAGAGTATATAGGGCTTTGTACACTTTTGATAAGGAATCTCTCTTAAATCTGGACATGGGTGTCAATGCCACGGAAGGACACCAGTGCATCAAGTGCATGCATGCCAATATTAGATGCTTAATCAAAACGTGTATTTTAGTGCAGTATCCAGCTATAAATCTGAATCATGGATGAACAGTGAATGGAATTGGGAATTAGGAACAAACTTTCAGTGGCAAAGAATAAATTTTAATAGATTCAATTTTTATTTGATGACAGAAAAAAATGACTTTTTAAAGAAATAATTTACAGAATAAAAAGTAAGTCTCATGAATTTTGGAGGAAAAATATTCTGGATATGTTTCGGTTCAGTCAGCAAAATAAGCAGAGTATCTGCCTGAGTCTTGAAGTAAAAAGAGCAAAGCACATATGCAAGTAGAAACTAACAGGAGCAAAGAGACATAACTTGGTAAAAAAAGATATTTGGGTAAACTGAAGATGAAATTTATATTGAGAGTGAGAACAAGTAGCAGTTGCAGCTGAATAATAAATGAGTAAAGTGGTAAAAAGGCTGGCACAGGGTAACAAAAGCCAGAAAAATATTACTTTAGTATGATACACAAATAAAAGCAGATTGCCAATGCTGGCTTTTAATTATGAAAAAAAAATCTTAGAATACTGCAATAGTGAGAGTTAGATTCACCTAAAACAGATTCAAGTTGAGAAGTATATTGGGTATAAGCTCAGCATGGTGCCAGATATCAAAATCTCAGCACTTGGGAGGCTGAGGCAGGAGTTTGATACCACTTTGCAGTACATGCTCATTTCAAGGTCAGCCTGAACTGCATGGTGAGATCGTGTCTCAAAACACAGACACACACAGACACACAGACACACAGACACACACACACACACACACACACACACACACACATGCACACATGCAAAGACTGGTCAATGTGTTCAACAATCTGACTCTGCTCTGCATACAGATATCAAAATATACATAGCACAGTCCACAAAAGTTAATAAAAATGGAAAAATCAATGCTATCCTAAATATTTTGCCTGTTTCTGCTTTATCATTATTATTTTTTTTTTTTTTGACGGAACCAGGGATTGAACTCAGGTCCTTGAACTTGCCAGGGAAGCGCTATTCCACTGAGCCATCTCCTGGCCCCTCATCATTAATTTTTAATTAAAATAAATATTAGAAGCATTGAATATATACAACAAAAATGTATTAAAAGTCATGATAATGAAGATGAAAACATTTTAAATTTTATCAGCTTATTTATTATACATAGTGTATTCTCTCACTGAAAAGGAGGCAAGGGGTTTGACAGTGTTTTGCTGTTATCTACACCAGGCCTTTAGAATTTTAAGGACCTTATCAGCCATCTAATAGGACAGAAATAACTGAAAGTCAGTGTTTATATTATACATATTCTGAAACAGTTAGAATTCTGTACCTGAAGAGAACTCTTGTTCTCTTAAATACACAAAAATACCACCGCACTCTTAAACAACAGCAAAATTATGCTTCCCTTATTATGACTGCCTCCCCTTTGTGTTCTTTACACATATGCCAGTCAAATCAGTTAAAAGGACTAAGGTGATTTGTAATACATGGAAGAATCTAAAATCTACTTCATGAAAACATGTATTTTCATTGTTAGACCAATGATACTCTTATACCATGATATAAAACACAGTTAAACTACTGTTTAATTGTATTGATTCAGAGTTTTGAAAATTTATGTTTTGTTTTAATCTAGAACACAACACATTTGATTTACTTTGTGCATACCTGTGATCATATCTGTCAATTTCCAAAAAAACATAATTATTTAACACCTGATTTCAGGGTCTCACTACACAGATAGGACTCATGGTGATTCTCCTGTTATCAGCCTCCCCAGAGGTGGGATTACAGGCTCTGATCCTGTGGGCTCAGCACACCCGGGGGGCAGGGCAAGTGCGACCTGCAGGTAACTCATAATTTCTTTTGTCGCTGTAATATAGAAAGTTTATCCTACACACAATGACGTAGTACATAGGTACAAGAAAATAAACATATGTCTAGTTTTTAAACTACCAAACAAGTAAGGCATATTTGAACAAGTGAAAAATACTAGAAGCAACGCTCATTTTTCTCAAAATGAATGATTTTAATTTTCAAGAAGATGAAGAATTTTTTTATCAACTTTCAAAGTGTAGGTCTTTCAGTGCAAACTTTTTATTTAGAGATTTGTTTTATGTTTTGTTTTTGACATGAAATATCTTTTTTTACCTTTGTTTTAAAGAGTTTTTTTGTAAAACATTTATCAACATTTTTATGTTTTAATTTAGCTTTCAAAAATTGTATGATTTAATTCTATTGTTTTCTTTTTGTCTTTCATATTATTAAATATAAATCAAAATATTTTCTTACTTTTCAATATATTTATTGGTCTTTTGGTGAGACTTTTCCCTGTGTTTTATATCACTGATTGATTTTGATGGGCTTTAGCTCAGCTTCATTAAATGTGATTTTCATTTAATGTTATTAGTAATTAAAACTAGAAAATGGTTATCTATTTTCCAAACTTTTAGAGAATTTGAAAATGATATGTTGTTATTCTTTTCTAATTATTTCTTCTGTAATATCCATTTATAAAAATATACAGAGTAGGTATTTTATTCTATAAAATGTAGTTCTGATTTCTAGAAGATTTATTACTTTAAGGCTAATTCTATTTCTCTGTTGAAATTGTTCATCTGTTTAATAAATACTATATAGAAAAATTAACTCTACTGGTTTTTATTCAGAATTTTAGATCTTAAATTCACTATCATTTATCTTAGAGCACTGTATTTATCTTTCTGTTCTGTATTTTTTCTAGACACTGGTTGATTAGTTCTAAAATTATTTTATATCTAGTGAATCTTATTTTAAAAGGGCATATGTGAAAATATTTTGTAGAGATTTTTATTTGATGAATCTCCGCTAAAGAGTTTGCATTTTTATTTAATCAGTCAGTCACCTTATAAACTGACACTTTCATTTCTGAAAAAAATATTTTAGGCTTTGTAAGACTATTATAGTTAAAAATCTGAGAACTATGGACTCCCTTTAATTTGATGAGAATTAAACTTCCCTGTATATTACAGAGGTCAAGAAAAAGCAATGAATTTTATGCACATACTGGACTTCACTAGTTCTGACACATTTATTTTCTTGGATTTACCTACACAATTTTAAATATCACTAACAACCCCAATTTTTGCCTCTGTCAGCCTATGGTAAGAAGACTGTAGATTTCTGCATGAGTTCTTTCTTAATTAGAGCAGGTGTTTTGGGACATGTCCCTGGGAGAAAGGGCATATAAATGTACATGCTATACAGCGTACTTTTGTCTTCCTGTAATTCAAATCCCACCTTTCCTGTCTTCCTCTGATTATTCCTTAAAGCTTTCAATATTTTTTCCAAAATTAAATTCTTCTACTAGTCCCTTTTGGAATAATCTAACACACTATTACTTATCACGAAGTGAGACATGTCTTTGAAGCAGTGCTCTCGTTACTGTGATATCTTTGCCATTTAGAGAAAAAAAATCTCTTAAATCTGAAATATTTAGTCCCTGATATTTAAACTTTTCAGTATAAAATTTGAGTAAGATAATAAAGTTAGTCAGGAAGATGTTATTTCCCATTGTAACAATGTTTCTAAGGAATTTTATATTCATTTTACATTTACTTCAAAATGTTAAAAAAAAAACCTATTTATCTTTTTTTTGTTCAAAAAACTAAAAGTACTAAAACACTGTAAGTAAGGTATTTCCACAATATGATAATATCACCAGCTACCCAAAATTATAAAAGTTTACCCTGAAAATAGTTGTAATTTAAAAAAGAAGAATGATATATTTACATTGGTTGAATTTCAGGATGAGTACCTTCATGAACAGTATTTAGCAACATATTTTCTCTGCTGTTTTGTGTTTTATTTCACACACACATTTGTGGAAAATTATAATTTCCTACTCTCAACACAAAAAGGTTCCACCCACATACATGCTATTATTATTTTTTGTTTTGATATAACTGTATAAAGGTTTTACCAAGTAAGTATAAGTCAGTGGTTCTTTCACTAAGATAAAAATAATTGCACATTTCAGTGTTTAAAATATATAATATTATCTTCAAAATGACATTGTTGTTCATTTTCATTATTTCTTTTTTACAAAGAAGCTTTTAGTTTCTTTTGTAAATTATAAAATATATTTTACCTGTGACTTCCCATGCTTACATTCACATGGATTTCATTTCTCTTTTATACACATTAGCAAAGAATCTAACACTTAGTTGTTAAATAATTTATGCTGTAATTTTTCATGATAAATACATCTGGTATATTTTAAATAATATACACAAGTTTGCTAATTTTTAAAATGGCAAGCTTTAATGAATAAACCTAGAAATCTACATGCCAATTAAATTAAATTCAGGCATATTATTGTTTTCAAAAAATATTTCAAGCCTTAAAATTATTAGTTCAAAAGTTTACTCAAACTAATATGAAATTTACTTTATTCTTTCAAGGTGTGAAAAAAAGCACAATAATATGAATTTTTTCTCCATAAACTATCTCTGTATAATATTTTCATGAGCAAAAATGATCTAATCCTTAAAAATAGAGAATGTGGAAGAGAATTGCCCAATTGCAAGTTTCATTTCACTACTTCCAGAGAATTATATGTCTAAAATTGAGTGATTTAGTTTTGTTTTACTAATATGGGAAAAACATACTACTTTCACTGTACTATTATTATGAGCTTTAAGTCCATAAATATATTCAAAGTTTAGTGCAGTGCCAGTAAATTTTATCAATCATGCAATTATTAACTGTTTTTTCAAATGTATATATTAACATCATTAAATTCTCTGCAATATTTGTTAAGCATAAATTTTAATTATAGTTATGAAAGTAACATGATAACATTATGCATTAAATTCTGATGTAAACTCCTAGTTAATACTGTAATTGTTAAAAGATTTCTCACTTATTGACAAAGAAGGTAGATAATATGTAAGAAATAAAATAGATGACTGGATAGAATAAAGAATTAAGAGCAAACCAGAATGGCTGGCAAACATGGGAAAAGCAATTAAAATATGTTCATAGACAAATATATTTACAAGCTCTAATTGCGCAGGTTTTGTATAGTAAAAAAGCCCATGGAATGCATATTTAATTGTTACAGTGGATTTGTCAGGTTGACTTACATGAGCAGAGGCTACCCAGCCTCACAGAGCCATCTGCAGGCTGGAAGTCTGGGGAGACCAGGAGCTCACCAGTCCTAGAAGTGGGAAGCCTCAGGACAGGAAGGGGTGCATCATCCATGGGAGGCTGTGAGCCAGGCAGGTCTCCAGAGGCTTGCTGGTGCAAGTCCAAACTGTGGGCTAAAGAATCTGAGTCTGCTGTCTGTAAGGGATGGCAGCAAGTAAAGACACAACCTTTCAAGAAGAATTGTGTGTGTGTGTGTGTGTGTGTGTGTGTGTGTGTGTGTGTGTTTCTCTCTTTTTATCTGTCCAGGACTCAGTCTACTGGGCAGTGCTACTAACACCAAGGCAGCTCTGTTTCCTTCATTTCGCTTGCTCCACTGCCATTTTTCTATGGGCCATGCTGGTTAGCTCAGTTGCTTAAAGTGCCTGCTTGGGCAAACTCAGTCAGGCGCAGGGGACCGCCAGCTTCGCAAGCCACACCAGACCTGCCCTTAAGGCAGCCTGAGCTAGGAAAAAAAAAAATTCCTTCCAGTGCCATTTTTCTGGGAACTCCATTAGCAAAACATGCAACTGTGTACTTTACCAGTTTACTGACCCCACAAACCTGCAAATTGACCACCAACATTAACTATCACAAACATCACTTTATGCTTAATAGAAATAAAAATTGAAAAAAGATAAAAGATTCATTTGTTATTATGTATTTACAAAAACATTCTTAAATTTCACTGATGATCTTGTAGTATGAATTCTCTAGAAGCTTAATTTTTACATGTAAAATGAAAGTACATTAACCCTGCAAGGTTATATTTATCACGATATAAGGCCTCTTATAAATGATAAACATTATCTCTGTAAAGATACTCTAGTGTTTTGAGAGAGTATTTTGTGGCTTCTGTCATGTGCCACACTAGCCAATTGTTTTTAGCTTACTTTCTATCAGGGACCTCTGTGGTTCTGTTCAAAGATGTTAGGAGTCTTCCTAACTCAAAGGCATCACAGATAAGAGTACCGAACTTCACTAAAATTGAAATTTGTAAGTGAAAGTGGACATATGCACAATAGACTTCAAGAAGTCAGGAAGAAAATGTAGAAGCCTGATTGTGCTAAACAAAGGTTTCATCTGATTCCCTTCATGGGTTAATGAAATGCTTATGTAACAAGAAGGTAAAGAAATGACATGAATGCTCTGAGTTTTGCATTCCCCATGCTATCAAAGAGGTAATCAGTCTATAGAAATCCAACATCCATTATCCAGTCATGAAATTGTGACAGAACAAATACAGTTAAAATATGTCCAATTTTTAATAGTTATAATAGAAAAACAAAATTGTTAATAAGCTACTTCTTTGTATAGTTCAGAAATTTCATGTACTTGAACTTCAATAAAACCTAATGTGCTTCCTATAAATTTACGGAGATGCACATTTCTTCAGTCTGATACCGCATTGTAAGAAATTTAAAGATCAAAATAAGTGGAAGCTGAGCCATATTAATAACTGAACTATTTAATTCTACCTAAATTAGTCTATTGTTATAACATGCCAGTCAAAAGGTTTTTATTAAAATTACATGTTTATTCTGATTGTGTATATATAAAGGATGTATCTGATAAAAACAACCCACATTAAAAAAATCTCTGAAATTTCACATACCTGCATGTACTAACACATCTTACACAGTAGTCATAACTGTATGGGATAGGTGCAGTGCAAAACATACATCAATTAATGAGAATAGATTTCTAAATATAGAAACAGCCAAATTATTTGACAAAGTAATTATGAAAATGAACATATTTAATGTTAAATTAATGCTGGAAATTGTGGATATCTTTCTTCTGAAATAAGGAAAACTAACAAAATATTTGATATTAAAATATATTTGTAAGGGCTGACCACATAGCTTAGTGCCTGTTTAGGCAGACGCTGGGGACCACATATTGGATCCCCTAGCACGCTTTGCTGGCCCCGCCTCCAGGGCTCACCAAGATGGCGAGTGAGACTAGATTTGTTTTATGCCTGTAATCCCAGCACTTGGGAGGTTGAAAACAAGAGGATCACTAGGTGTCCAATCTGTATAGTGAGACCCTGCAGACCCTGTACTAAACACTATATATATATATATATATATATATATATATATATATATATATATACATATATTCCATGTAAAAGAAGAAGATGCAATGTTCAGAACTATATTTATTGAGCAAAAATAGATGCTTATTTCATAAGGACTATTTAGGTAGTTCTTAATGTTGGAACAGTGCTACTTACAGAAGTAGAACAGGTTGACAGTGCTTGAGAACCACAGGTTTTTGATGAACTAATATGAAATAGTCTTAGAGACTGATGGCAATTGCGCACTTACTGCTTTTCAAAGTGCTGTGTATCATGTATTGGCCTTGCATATGCATTCACTAGTATGCATCATCATTTAATTAAATAGATTTAGAAGATACCTTGTTAATATTTATCATGGATATACTACTTCTATTGACTAATGACAGATTTTAGCCATTTTTTGGATGATTCAGTAGTGTAACTGTACAATTGTTTTCATTAAATATTTAACTGATTATGGGGAATAAAAAGAAACACAATATGCATATACACTACATACACAAGTTAATTTGAAGAGTGTGTGCCACCATGCCCAGTCTCAATTGCCTCTCAGGGCTCCCTTCGGGTGGAGCCAGCATGTATCTGTTATTTTTGCATGCAAATATTTTGTTGCTGGACCCCAATACAACTATCAAAATTTAAATAAAATTCTATAATGTTGCTTTGGAATATCAAAGCAAACAGGTTATGGACTTGAGACAAATTGAAGAATTCATATATTTGGTAAGATACATTTTTTGATCTTTTTGAATCTTTTTGAAGGACTAACTCTATAGGCTGGCCTAGAACTTGCAGTGATCCTCCTGGCTCAGCCTCTGGATGCTAGGACACATATTGTAAACATAAAATTTGCAAAAGTTAATAACTGGTAGAGAAATGACAAAATACAAATGAGTAAAACACATGTAGATTTTGCTAAAGAAGATATGGGAGTGATCCATACAGAACAAACATTTGTTCCAGTGAAATATCAATTAGTTTACAGGGAAATAGGACTTCCTTTAATACAGAATTGTAGATATCTAATTTTGAAAGATTAAATGTTTTATGGAGAGAAACAGATGATTCATGTTTTTCATGGAATACATAGTATACTGTTTACATAGTCCACTGATCTGGCAAACTGGTAAGTAGTATAGAGTCACATGAAAAGCCCATCAATAAACTGTCGAATTCTGCACAAATAAAGAATAATACTAAGAGTGGATGCTTTGTCACAAATTCAGAAACCTGAGAAGTGACTTCAAGGGTAAAGTTTCCACAAACTTACTTGACCATATAAGTGCAATAATGATTACACATAGGAAGACTCATAGCTATCTTATTTGCATAGATTCTTTCAAAGATTAAGGAAGGGAATATAAGGTATCAACAAAGTGCTATCTGCCCAAAAAAGTCAAGGATGTATTACAGTGACAAACACACTCAATGTGTGTAGCAGCATAATTTATCGTAGCTAAATTTTGGAGTCTATACACCTTTTTTGACCAGTTTTTTATATTGGCTTCTCGAATCGCAGTTGTATCAGTCTGGGTTGTACTAGAGGAACAGCTATAACACAAGATGTACAAATGTATAAGAAATTACAGAACTGGCTTACAATGGCCAGCCACGGAGTTGAATGAGGAAGCATGCAGAGGGCCCCTGCACACTGCAGACTGAAGGATTCAGTCCAAGGTCTAGAGCTCACTGCAGTGCTCCGCGCAAGTCCATATCGGGAGGCCAATGGGTCTTTGATGGAAGGCTGATAAATCTACACCAGAAGGCTGAAGGATGAAGCCAGGAGATGATGTCCAAGCTGACTGTGAAGACTGGAGCTCCGGCGAGGAGCGGACATGCCATGCTCCGTCCTTCCTCCGTTCCCTTTCATATCATACTCTTTAAGTGGTGAGTCACTTAGGGAGGGGCCTCCACACCCCAGACTGTGGATTTGCTGGGACAACTTAGTTAACGTTTTAACTTCTCAAGTGGACAGTGTATCAACCACTACAACAATAGATTTATATTTTTATCTTGTGGGCATTTATATTTCCTTCCATATTCATGTCTGGATGAACACATTTACCACATAAAAAAAATTTCTTTGAAATATTGCCTGAAGTTTATTGTGGAATTATTTTGGGAGTCTAATTAATGCATAACTGGTTTAATAATATGTGTAGAATATTAATATCACGTCGGAAAGTTGATATACAGCTCCAAAATCAGCTTCTAATGAAATGTCCAAATACAAATGATTCCAAACAGATTTTTAAGAACAATCCTTTGTACAAAACATTTTTCGATAATCTGCCAAAAACTACAAAGTAAAATATTGAAACACATTGCACATTAGTTTTTAAGTAAATAAATGAAGTATTTATTTCCTATTACATATTCACAAAATGTTAGTTCTGGATATTACAATATCAGTTTAATATCTTACCAAAGGTCACTTTTTCAGAAGTCCATATTTAAAGACTTACATATTTGGGAAAATTCTTCAGATGTTTCCATTGTTTGCTGAAAAAAGATGTGTTAACTTATTCATGATATTTTATAATAGCCTGAGGTTTTAGTCTGACAAACTTCATTTTTATAGGCAAAGTGAATTAATAGAATATTTTATAATTATGCCAGAATAATTATTTTCCAATTTATGCCTTTAATTGCAGAATGCAGAAGACAAGTATATCTAGGAAAAAATCCATAATATTTACTTTCAGAATAATTTTAACAAAGTTCTATCATCCAAATACATGGGCTAAGCTTACCACACATTTATTTTTGTTCTCTGGTTGAATTTCACACTATGAATGGATAAAGAAAATGCACAACATGAAGTACTACCCTGTCATAAAGAAGGACATAGGTGAGTAATTTGTAGGAAATGATGTCAATGTTCACAGAAAGAAACATTGTTTTTTTCACATGAGAAACTCAAAATAGCAATGCAAGCCAAATAGGAACCCCCTGGCAGTATGGAGAGTGGCTGACATTCTGCCAGTTTAGAAAACAGGGAAAGTGTGTTAAGCAAGTCACCCACTGTGTTCTCAGATTGCCAGGAAGCTGCTGCTTGGGAGATACCCTATGTCAACCCTGGGCAGTTGTCAATATTCTCTCCTCCCCACATCCTTCTCTATCCCAATCTGCCCTCTTTTCAAAGATGAACAGCAGCCCTCAGAACCCTCCTGAATCCCAGGATCATCAAAAAGAAAACCAATAGTTACCCACACTGGACAGACAGAAGTCAAGTTAAGCACAGCTCGCGAAAACACAGATTGTGTGGAGGAGCTCAAGGACCAGATCTTGATGCCCAACACAAGCTGAGGAAGGAACAGGAAGACAAAGCATGCGCTGCCTCGAGGTGCTGGAAGTTACAGGAGCGCAACGTGGCAGAGCTGGAGGGAATCTTACCCTGCTTAGAACCCTGACAGAGTTTCCTCCAGGACCTGCTGGGTACGGGCAGCCCAGATGGCTGTGGAGTCACCAATCCCAAAGCCAGGCCGCCAGAGAGGAAAAGGAGCAGACTGCTCCTGCACATGATCTATCGGTACCTAAATAAAACCAAAAGACTGTCCCCAAAATTAATAAGAAATAGATCTTTTTCAAATGGAAAAGGGATCAAAAGATAAAGGGAAGGGTAGAAGGAAGGAAGAGGATGAGAGGAGAACTGCACATTCAGTAACTCCTCTCAAGGAGGTCATCATTATGTAGTGCAAAGATGTACTAATAAAATTGAAACCTGAAAACAATGACAAGAGCAAGAAAGAAATGATATAATAGAGCAGGAAAAGTAATTAAGAATAAGTGGACATATTTTATATGTTAAAAATTAGAAAATGAGCTGAATACAATTAAGTTTCAGAGGAAAATGAGGAGAGTTTATCCAAACAATCAAGGAGAAACAGGGACTATTCACTGAAAATAAGTCTGATGCACATAGGTTCATCAAATCCAGCCAAGGCCACCAGTCCTTCCATTTTTATTCATTATGTAAAAATTTATTGTGTTTCTTGAATATGTTTAATATAGACTTACTATCTTACAATTTTATACTGCTTTTAAATTGTAGTTTAAATATTCTGCTTTATAGAATAATACTTTTTTAAAAAGGAAAAAAGACTTGCTTAATAATAGACCAAGGCCCAATGACTCTTTTTTTTTGTTATTCTGGTATATCATTTCTGACAAATTTTGAGATTAATGTGTGATATTTTGTCATTAATCTTACAATTTGTTCTTAGGTTCGATTGCTCTCTTTTGTTGTATGTTGAATTTTTAAAGTTATTATTTCCTATCTTATTTTCAATTTGTAAACATTTTCAAACTGAGTGACAAAATATGTAGCTTCTTGTGCACAACCAGAATGACTGATGCTGTTAGTAATGACACAGGACAATGTGTGGGTGCTCTTTTGCTCGAATTTCTAACTAAATATAATATCTTGAGGAGAAGATGTCTCAAAGGACAAGCACTTAAGTTTCATAGTACCTGAATAGAAAAGTCTTGCAATGTGTCTGTAACATGGGCTGCCTATTGCACAGGCATGTGCGCACACACACATACACACATACACACACACACTATATATATAAGTGTGTGTGTGTGTGTGTGTGTCATTTTTTCTCCTTCCTGTAAGCTCTTAGTGGTTATCAGTGTCATCAGTCAAAAATAGGACCACAGATATAGCAGAGTCATTTAGAAAACTAGAGACAAGCGTGGTTCCTGAGTGATGCATAAAATGGCTTCTAAGTGTCCCCCGAGGTACTAAGGAATATGTAAATATTAGTGAGGAGGCCAACCTGGCATCTTCTGCGGTGCCTCCCAGACAAAATGAGGAAGAATATTGTAAATGCGCACAAAATTCTGTGCATTACATGATGTTGATTTGAAAGTATGTGAGAGTTATATGTGTTACTTATACATTTTGGTATTTTAAATTTTAATGTTAACAACATGCAATTTGTTTGGAAAAATATGAAGATAAAATTTTGAGAACAACAAATGTCTTTCAAGTATAAGATTTTGGCTGATCATTTAAATTTTATAATCCTGTATATTTGAGTTTACTAGTGAATTTACTTTATAAAAATTCAGCTTTTGTCCTGTGGACAACCTGCTTGGGCCCCTCTCCTATCCATCTTTCATACAAGAGCTTTTTTTCCCTCAATAAATATGTCCTGTTCATGAAAAAAAAAAGAAAATTACCTTTCGGGCTGGCCAAATAGCTCAGTAGATTATAGCACCTGCTGAGGCAGATGCAGTGGCTGGGGTTTGATCTCTAGGTCTGCTGGGTACGCCCTGCCCCCTGCGGTTTGCTGAGGTGCACTGAAACTGGGTATGGTGGCACACACCTGTAATCCCAGATCTTGGGAGGCTGAACACAGGTAGGTCACTATGAGTCTGTTCTATGAAGTGAGACCCTGTAGACCCCGTAGACCTGTCCTAAAATGCAAGAAAAAAAAAAGAAAAGAAAAAAGAAAAGAAAAAGAAAAACAGAAAAGAAAAGGAAAAAAGAAACAGAAAATCAGCTTTTATTAATCAAATCACTGGATCTAATTCTACTATTGTATATTTGCAATATAGGTTTCCATAAGTTGGTAGGTACAGGCGTGTGTCCTTTGCTTCCCTGTCCAACTTTCCTATCCAAGAAAATTAAATCAGAAAAAATAATGATGTCCATATGGAACTTAACAGAGTAACCTGGTAAATTCAATCTGCTATAATAAAACAGCTCAGACTGAGTAATTTATCTATTCATTTATTTTCTGTGTGTAGGACCAGTTCAGCCTGCTCCCCCCCAATGGGGGGAGTGTTTCTGTGGTGTTGGAATTGAACCACAGTCTTTGTGTTTGCCTAAACTTCCCTAAGCAGGAGCTTTTGTCCACTGAGCTATCTTGCTGGCCCACAGACTGAGTAATTTATTACAAAATCAAGATACATTGCTCATTGTTCACAAGGCTGGAAAGTCCATAATCGTGAGTGCTCCCCAAAGGACTCATATCCTCATAGACGGGACTTTTTTCTTATGATTACAGGATGGACACAAGACAGCTGAGTTGCTATTAGGGAGATCTGGTCCAGGCCACTGGGTGAGCCACCAAGAACGGTATAGAGTCTTTGTGTCTCTGTGTCTGTGTCTATCTGTCTGTTTGTCTGTCTCTGTCTCTGTCTGTCTGTATCTGTCTCTCTGTCTGTCTGTCTGTCTCTCTGTCTGTCTGTCTGTCTGTCTGTCTGTCTGTCTGTCTCTCTCTCCCTCTCTCTCTCTCTCTGTCTCTGTCTGTCTGTCTCTCTCTGTCCGTCTGTCTCTCTCCCCTACTTGCTTCTCTCTTTGTTTCTATATCTCAGTAATAAGAAAAATGACTTGAGGGCTGGGGAGATAGCTCAGCAGTCTAAGCTCCTGCCTGGCAAGCACAAGGACCCAGGTTTCATCCCGTTACCTCAAACTCTGCTGGATCCAGAACCTTGGCGCACATGGCCACAGAAACAGGGCATGGTGGAACATGCCAGTAACCCCAGTGCAGGGTAGGCTGAGACAGGAGGATTACTGTGAGTCTGAGCTGCATAGTGAGACCTGTACCAAATAAATAAAGACTC
>NW_004524751.1:5032716-5036361 GCF_000260255.1 Octodon degus
AAAAGAAAAAGAAAAAGGAAAATGACTCAGCCAAAGATGGTGGCCTTCAATGTTTGTTGAAGGCCCATTTCTCATACATACCATCTTGTAAGTATACTCATAGAAAAAAAAGAAAGGAATAAAAATGTTCTCAAAGCCCTTTACAAGGAAACTATTTGCATCCATGTTGGTAAACTGGTCAAGACCTGACCACCTTCCAACAGCTATGTTTAATACCACCAGATTTGAGATTCCAACATATGGCTGTTGAAGACGCAAGTTCAGAAAACAGCACAGCAAAAGGATGAAGGATGTTAAGATATAAGGTATTTTTGAGAGCTTTAAATTATAAATCACTGTATTTAAATTCAGTAACCAAGTATTACTCATGCTGTACTATAAAACAATGATATTATATAGTCCAACAGGAGAATTTGGAAATGTTATCATCTTGGAAAAATGTGCATTTATAAAATATATTGAATCTCAGTTCAGTAAATGTGAAACTCCTAAAATGAGCAGAAGAAAATATAGAATTAAGTGATCTATCAAAATTGAGCTGAATTTCAAGAGATGTATACTGTATTTTATTAGGAGCAATAATAACTACATTTTGTGATTTTTAAATTGATATTAATTTAAAGCACTCATAAGTGTAAACCTCATAATTTTCCCTAATATAAGAGCCTGAAAGATTGAGTAAAATCTGAAAGGTACAATAAATATAGGAAAAGGAAAATTGAACGTAAAGAATAAATGAGATGAGGGAAAGAAGATAAGGCATGAAAACATAAAGTGAGAAAAATCATGTGATTATATACACAGGGTAGCTAAGATGATTCTCCTACTAATTTCTATCAGTTTTTTTTTTTTCGAAGGTAGCACTTAATGCTTAAAATTATTACTCTGATCAATTTCCGGCTGCCGTGCTCTGTAGAAACAGTCATTTTAGTCCACTGAGTTATGTGGCCAGCCCACCATTTTTTTTTTGTTTTTTTTATTAAAAGTGTATTGGGCCTGGGAGATAGCTCAGTGGAATAAATGCTTGTCTGGCAAGCATAATGTCCTGAGTTTGATCCCTAATACTGCAAAACAAACAAACAAACAAACAAAAGCGTATTGATTCTAAAGTCCTATTATTTTTATATTCTATTTAAAATAAATTGAGAAATAAAAAGGACAAGGAAAAAAATTTAAGGTTAATGGACAAGAAGAGTTTATATTTTAACAACTTGATCAATCTCACATGCCCACATCTGGTAGTCTGAGCAACAAATTTGATGATAACAATATGAAACATAGCAAATGTTAATTTCCTGTTCTTCTTTTGAAATTTTGTGTCACTTGCATTGTCTTATGGTGCTTTGTTTTTGTCTTTGTTCTTATGTGTTTCTGTTTCTTTCCTCTTTAAAATAAATTACTTTAATTGCACACATTACATATATTTCACTGGCTATATAGTGAAATTATAGATCATTTGACACATGATCTATAATTTTCATTTATAAAGATATGAGATTAACTCTTACTATAGAAAAAGATGGGTTTTCCTTTGTAATTACTTTGTAACTTCTTATATGGCATGAATATACACTCACCCAAATTTGTTTTGTATCTTTGCTAATATAAATTGATATATTCAATATATGCATTTGTGAAAAAAGAAAAACCCTCCTATTATGTCTGACTTATAGTTTTCTCTTTGATTCCCTAACAGTTGTTTTGGAAGCTTTACCCATTTCTATATGGCACCAATACTATAAATTTATTTTATTAACTGTGTTGGTCGCGAAATTTTATTTTACAAAACTTAGTTCAGTATAATCTGCAATCTGTAATATCAGTGTTATCTGTGATAACAAAGCATACTTGGTGTATTTTCAAATTCCATAAATTCATTTAGTTTTATTCTAAAATATAATTTGTCTTGAAAATGGATCATGTGCATAGAAAAAAAAATAGAAAACTATCTTCTCCATAGAAAGTTTTCTATAAGGTTACAAGGGTCTAATGTTAAAAGCTTATTTTCTTGCCAATCGTTAGATTATGCAGCAGGTTAACTAACAGGAAATTTGTAACACCCGACTGAACTGAATCAGGGTGGTGCTAGGTGTGAAGGCCTACCTGAGGATTACTGACAACAGTGTAAAAGGAGAAATGGAGTGGAAAGTGATATGCTGTTGATCTCCTGGAGAAGCAGGTCATGCTGGTGCTCCTGATATGAGCGGAGCTCTTCTCCTCATCAGAGGAGCCCTGGTCCGCACTGTTGCTGAGGAGCTGCCGCGCTCTGTGGGAGAGCTCTGATGGCTATATTGTCGCTTCCTGGCTCCAGGGCAGAGCTCTCAACCTTCAGGCAGGCAGACTGTCTAACTTCCACCACTGGCCTTTGAGCCTTCCCAGGGCAGATTGTTGATATAGACTCCCATGAAACATCCTCATGGGCTGTAGGAACTCCTGGAGGACAATGCCATGTGCCCTGGGCCTTCAGCTGGGCATGTGAACGACAGCGCTGTTGGGTCCAGTTCCTCAGCTGAGTTCTTTGGGTCTCTAGTGCATGGACTAATCTGTTGCACTCTTTGGCATTTGATTTTCTGGGTGAACATTATAAAATAAACATATGAATTGTGTGTTATGTATTAAATCTATTCTCTTCTAAGGCCCCTCAACAACAGATTACTTGCTTTCGCAGTATCAAATCATAATTGTAGATTCATTTGCTACTTTATGGCTTCCATTGTTTTTCTTTGTGTATTTCATTTGAGGTCTTAAAATAAACTCACATTTAGCATAGTGATATCAACTTGACACACCTTTGAGAAGTTGTCATAATTATTATTATTATTATTATTATTATTATTTCTTTTTATTTTTATGTATTTGTTACAGGGTCTTTCCACACAGCTCAGACTTGTAGTGATCCTCCTGTTTCAGCCTCCCCTGTGATGGGATGGCAAGCATGAGCCATCATGTATGGTCTTGGTGGCCAGCTCAGGGTGCCAATGGTGGCACCAGCATGGCTTGTGTTTCTGCAGATCAAATCTGGGTCCTCATGCTTACCTAGGCAGGTGCTTAGACAACCAAGCTATCTCTACAGCTAAATATCTTTATTATTAAACAATAATTCATCACCAATATTATTTCTTACTATATAATAACATATTTATTTGAATGGCTCTCAATTTTTAATTTTAATTAACATTAATTTCATTCCTTTTGCTATGAAAAAATAGCACATATCTGGAATCAAATGGAAAAGGTTTATTTTGTCTCATGGTTTCTAAGGTCTGAGGGCTTGGGGGATGATCCCCAGGGAGACATGGTATGGGGGAGGGGAACAAGAGGGGGGAGGAAAGCCACTCATCTCATGGTGGCCAGGAAGGACAGGAAGTGGCTCAGAGCTGGAGAGAGGAAAACGCGCCCCTGACCTCCCTCTCCCGAGCAAGCCCCACTCCCTAACGGCACATGCAGTTACAAGCACACTATTTACTTGATCCATTCACCTTCCAAAAGCCCCAACCCCCATAAGAATATATGACTTTTGGAGCTGGTGAGATGGCTCAGTGGTCTAAGGCACCTACTTAGAACAAGCTTAGCAAAGCACAGGGACCGCGGTTCAATCCCCCAGCACCACATGCCAGCCAGCCCTGCCCCCTGGTGGGCTGAGCT
>NW_004524751.1:5037385-5039534 GCF_000260255.1 Octodon degus
AGAAAGAAAGAAAGAAAGAAAGAAAGAAAGAAAGAAGACTGAATCTTTGTCTTTTAGTTTTTATCTGCTTATTTTGCCATGCTTTTACTAACTGTGCACTGGCTTTCTTAGATACTTCATGCGCTTGTTTGAATTGCTGGTACATCTAACCTCTAATTTATTATGATCAACCTCCAAAGAAGACTTTGACTGACTCCTGTCTTAAGCATGGAGAACACTACTAATTGATTAATTTTATTTTCAGAGTCTTGAAGCTTGTCTTCTTACCTCTCTAATTTGGACAAGACAATTCAGTGCATTTGTAGTCATGACACGAAGTCTTCATATAAAATCCAAGAAGACAATCTGATTGTAGTAGTTTACCATAGTCATTATCCTTATATAACACATGAGTAATGTTGTATAGTGAAGACCATCCCTTGGAAGTTTATTTTTTCCATAATTTTATTGAGAGACAAATAGCAATGAGACAGTTTCAAATCTAATTGATAGAACAGTTTCAATAATTAACACATTGCTTACTCTCTTCCTAGTGGTTTCTTGGAAATTTAATAGGTAATATTTATCTATTCCCCTTAGAAATATCCTGAAACTAAAGCAGTCAGGCAAGTGACAATAGTGTTTCTTTAGAAATCAAGTTATAACTTTTTTATTAACATTATGATATTTATTCATGGGTCCCAAAGCATAATTGCTATATTTCTATGCTAATATGTCAAGATTAAAGCCAAAGCCAAGCAATGCTTGTAACAATAAAGAAAATAAGATTTACCTTTCTTGCTAACAATGACTACTACATCCAAATATTTTTACTCAAAGGACTTATTTCAGGGTTTTATAATTTTCCTTTTTTTTATCAATGTGATGCCATAGTTAGGTCACATTAACTGAATACTGAGAGGCATTTTAAATTATGTTTTTATGGAATTTAAAATTCACATTATTTAGAGTAGTTTAATACTAGAAATTAAGTTATCACTCTTATAGTTTTGAATATTGTATAATGATATTTTTTCAAAGTAGCTCCATTTATACTCTGGATGAATAAAGTACTGATCATATTTTTGTTGAAGTAAAAAGTGCTGCTTTTGGCCGCATGTTTTGATTTAAATGAGAATTTTCTATATACCACATCATTTGTTCATATGAAAATTCATTTGTTTTAGCTCATCGATTAAAATGCTATCTTAGAATACAGTACAATGGCACCACAAATGTAAAAGTACATCATAACACTAATAACACTGGTTGTTATTGGTTAGAATAATAATAATGGTGCACAAAAATAAAAAAAAATGCACTAAAGAGTTTTTAATCTGACAAATAATGCTGGGTTTTTTTTTTGTGTGTGTGTGTAATAAAAAAATACTTGCTCCCCAAAATTCAATTTCAAATTATCACTATGAACAAAAAACGATTTTTTAGACACCTAATAAAGGTTGCAGGATTGCAGCTGGAGATGGGTTCCCCCCACCAACTTGCTTCGGACCTCTCTGAGTCAGTCTTCCTTCCTTGTTCTGAAAGAAGCAAAGATAAAGTGACAAAAACCCAAGAAATCTCTCATTCGCTAGGCCAGATCAAATGTATGTTAGATCTTGTGGCCAGATCTTCAGTGACATTTTCCACACAAAAGCCTTATTAAATGTTCATTGTTCATAATATGTGTGAATGTATGCATGTCATATATGTAATTGAATTACAATGAATGGTAGAAACACACAAAGATGCCTCAGCATCCTGTCAATCATTCCCACAGAACCAATGAGAGACATCAGGGCTGGGTGCACAGTGTGTCCAATCAATCCAAAAGCTCGATTTAGCTATATATGTGAGTTTATTTTTCTGTCATGATAGGACCAATTGTCTGTTACTGCCACATTTTCATAGGCACAGACCTTTCCTGAGTACATCTTTCTGCAATCTGAATAGATTTAGATGCTTTCTAAAACAGCATTTATGCACACTTACAGTTCTTTGTTCATTATACACAAGGGCCTACATTTGTCCGTCAGATCTAACAAGTAATGTCACAAACACCAAATTCTCATCTTCTTTGCAGATAAATGAGGTCAAATGACATGCTTGACCAATAAAAAAATGACAAATCTAAGATAAGTATTTATTATGATAGATCTACATTTTTTGGTCC
>NW_004524751.1:5039670-5062517 GCF_000260255.1 Octodon degus
TAGGTGCTGTGCCACTGAGCTATAACCCTGACCTTAGGACTAAGATATAGCTCAGTGGCATAAGTGCCTGCCTGAAAAAAAATAAACCGTTGCTCTTTCTACACTTAGAGAATACAAATATTTTCAATATCTATAAAGCAATATTGAAAAGTAATAATCAAACGGATAATTTATCAGTATACAAGAAAAATAGAAAACATTTCGCATTGTCTTCATGTTAACACATTCAAAATGTATTTTCAGGATTTTATCCAAATAAGCTCTTTCATCTTTCTATGGTTTTTATCCTTTGTTCGATTTTCTAACAGGCGTGAAGGAACTAATTGTTTCTTCTGATTTAAAGCATGATACACACCAAAACATGACTATGTTGATATCATTATTCCATTTCAGGTAATAGGGGTTATTCTTTTAGTCCGAACAGGAGAAAACTTCCTATAGGAGGACAGACTTTGTACTTTGAAATGCCACGTAAAGGCATACTAACATGGGAAGAGAAGGGCTGGGAATTATTTTCATCAATGCTATTAAGTTGACTGCACACAGGAGTCAGCCACTTCTGTCTCATCTCCTTCCAGAACTAAATGCCACTAGTGCTCATGTGGCAAGGAAGCAGCACCACGAGGAATTTTCTAAGGCATAGCTCAGACTTCCTGAAATTTAGAATATAAAGCAGCTGACTTGTGTGCCCCTTCTTTGTGCACTTAGTGGAGTCCAAATGTAACTGCATCAATCTGAAAATATACCTAAGTGAAGGAAATTTACTTGTCTCTTGTGCAAGAAATCATACTAGAAAGAGTTTGGGTTATATGAAAATGAAGCAATTAACTGTGTCTGATATTATTTGAAAATCAATTGGCAACGAGCATAGAAAAACTGTAAGTGCAAGGATAATAAACAGTATAAAGGGAGTCTTCATAACTTTGTAGTACAACTGCATTATTACAGCAAGGGATTTATTTATCAGAATGGCTAGATTTTTCATATCTCTTATGAACAGTTAATTGAAGTATTATAAATGAATTCTTTTAATTTTCTTCTGCTTTTGGCTGTTGATTTTAAATACTGTTTTTGTAAACTTGCATTTGCCTGTATTACTTTATACTTGCTCAATTTATGTTTATGTTTTATTCATATGTAAAATAAGAATTTTAACCAAGTTTCCCAAAAATTTAACCAGCTACTTTATTATTTTTAGAAACAAAAGTGTATGTCAATTTTACCACTAATATTTGAGACTATTAACACACTAAGTAATTTATATTATCTATACAAAATAGAGCCTTATTCTATATTATTTTGAACTCAAATAATATAAGAAAAATGAATAGCTGTCTATCAAATGTCAGGGTAATGGTCACATCTGAGAAGCAACCATCTGCATCGAACAATAACAGTATTTAAAATACACATTGAAAAATAGCATTCCAAACCAAAAATTTTATTAATAGTTTGTATTAATTTAAAAAAACGGATCCATGGCAAAATATAAATTTAAATGTAATAATTATTTTCCAAAGAAATTTTTAATTAATTTTATTGAGAAAAAAATTGCAATGAGACAGTTTCAAAGCAGGTTAGTAGGAAAGTTACAGTAATTAGTACATTGCATATTGCTATCTTTATAGTAGTTATTCATAGTACAAGATGCAGACATATCTTTTCTAAATACTATTAGTTCAAAATTTATTCTCTAACTAAGAGAAAGTAACTATATAGCTATGCTAACTATTTTGTATTTATATTATGGTTCTTTAAAAAATTTCTTTGACAAAGCTTTATACCAAAGGTCAAAGAAATTTTTAAAAGAACCCTAATATAAATAAGAAGCATTTTACATGTTTTAATATCCATATACATAAAATAATGACATAACCAGATGTAATCTGTGATTTTTAATTTATTGTCACATTTATGGTAAGAAATATCTATCATAAATATGCTTATATCATTAATGCCGCTTGTCCTGTGCAAAAATATTAGGGTAGAGTGTATGTGTGGTAAAACTTAGAAGAAATATAATTTGAATTAAAGAAAAGTAAACCAACTCTAAATCTTTGATAAAAATCATTTAGTGAGAGTCACAGAGTGTCAATAAAAACATGAGTTAGGCATGTGCTACCAAAACAAGAAGTCTGTATTCTAACAATAAAATAAGGAACTAGGAAGTAGTAATTAATTTTGGAATCAGTCTACACTAAGTATAATGAAAGAGGTCCGTTGAATATGTATCCTGGGAGAGAGGTGCTCTGCAGTACATTAGGGCTATCCTTGAGTGATTTAAAATAAAATGATTGACATGATGAACCAAGATCATAATGGAGATAAGGCAAGGATAAGGAATATCCCTGTGAATTAAGGAAAAGATGATAAATTGTTCCTATTGTTCGGGCCAAAGACTTCACAGGAGCTTGCAGTAGGTTGCAAGGCAGGCCTTACAGATAACTCTACGTTCAGCCACTTTCTTCTGTCATGGTTGCATCTGCCTCTGCAGATTTCATAGAAGTGCTTATAAGTGCTTGAGCAGTAGCGTTTTTTTTATTTGTAGAAATTTGGATTTTCTAATCAGAGTATCCAAGGCAATCAGCTTGAAAAGCAATTAGGTATAACATTAGAGCTCAACAAGGGAACCAGATACAATGTCTACAAGCAAAAATCAATATATATTTTTCTGTATCCCAGCAATAAGCTATTAAACATAATGAAAAAGGTTCTATTCACAATAAAAATCAAATTGAAAATGCAACTACTAACATATCTTAAAATAAAAAAATGACAGCATAATTATAAGAATGTATGCTAAATTGCTGAAGGAAAAACAAAATGTGTCATTAGTAAATGGGAAACTTTAATGTGTATTTATAATGATGTAACAATTTATACATTTCTAAAAATAATCAGTTAATATGCCAAATGAATTTCATAAGGAACTTCACTTCCAAAGACTACCTGAAAACAAGTATGTTTAAAATAAATTTTTATAATATGCTTAGCTAAAAAATAATTCTTTACAAGTGAAAAAAATAAAGCATATTTTCAGTCAAATGAAATTATTTAGAAAGGCAAATGTCTTTTCAGGACAGCTTTGTGGGGATTTTTCAGCCCATGATAAATGTGGCATAGGTTAGAAATGTGGTTCTAGCTTAAAAACAAACAAACAAACAAACAAACAAACAACAACAAAAAAAAACCAGATGAACAAAAATCATTTAAGAGAGAGTGAATGTAAAAAAAAAGAAAACATAATTTTGTTATAGTTGATCTGAGACAACAATCTGCTCATAATAATAACAACAATGTATTTTTAAAACAGGCACAGATAGGTACAGTGATAACAATCTTAAAGGGACAAGAGGAAGAGTAGAAAATACGGCGATATGTGCCAAGCATTGTGAGGAATGAAGATATGTTTCAATAGGTAATGGGTGAAGAATCTGTATTGCAGCAATTCAGTGGAATATTATTTAACAATGAAATGAGCTATGAAGATATGAAAAGACAGGAAGCAAGTTATATATATTCTGCTAAATGAAACAAGCTAGTGTGAAATGCCTGCAGTCTGCGTAGGATCGTGATGGATATGACAGTCGGGAAATGGCAACAGCACAGAGACAGCGCTGTGATCAGGGCCTGCTAGGGAAGAGGAGGGAGGCAGGCAAGAGCGGGTGCAGCTCACACATCCAGAAAGAAGTGCGGCTGCACTGTGCGATAGCATCATGAGGAACACAGTGCGTTATCCGTTTATCAGACACATAGAGCTCTATAGCATAACAAGGAAATTCTTTGTATTGACATCAGCTAATAAAATTTATTAATATCTGTTAAGTAGTATTCAACAAGGGCACCATCTTGAGAAATATTAACAAATGAAAGACTGGGGAGGATAATATAGAAATAATGTACATTTTGCTCAATTACTCACTAAACATGCAATTGATATTTACACTTGATCTTAGCCAAAAGGCGGAAAGGCGATTCAATTTCTTTTTAAAACAATCTATTAATTTTAAAAACAAAAATACAAACAAGTGATTTATATAAAATAGAAGTTGATCTTTCTCCAAGGTAAGAAGCCTGTGCATAGGCTACTAAGAAACTTTCTCCAGACTATTCCACCTCTATCCTACTCTAATAATAAATATGCTTACGTTCTTACGGCTATTGCTATTTTCCAAACATATTTCTTAGAGCAAAAAAGAAGTGGGGAAGAAAGAAATGAAAAACATAATTGTGTATTTTAAGGAATTTTCTACAAGTTCGGTTAAATATTCAAATTTTATAAATCAATGTTGATAACTGAGTTGTATAAGTGAACTATACTCAAGGTACAGTAAATAATGCATTACTAGAATATTTTCTTTTTTTAAATTTTATTTTTTCATTTTCTTAATTTTCTTTTTATTTTTCATAATTTTACTGACAAATAGCAATGAGACAGTTTCAAATCACACTGGTAGGACAGTTTCAATAATCAACACATTGCATACTGTCTTCCTAGTGGTTATTTGCTGTACAAGATGCAGACATGATATCCTATTTACTGGAATATTTCTACACTGAATTAAGTGAGAGTAACCCAATAGGTATAAAGAAGACAATGGATATTGAATGGGCAGTTTCTTGGCTGTGACAAAAGTATGCTCATATGTAATAAAAAATAATATGGCATATTTCAACATGTTATATATTGTTGATTGGCTAAAGAAAAATAAGTAGAATGATGAGCATTTGAAATCAGAATATTTGAAGCATGTTGATGTTATACAGACATATCATACAGAATAAAGCATACTATCATCAGAAATGAAATAGTAACATATGCAAGCACACTTGCATAAAAGATCAGGACCTACATTATATTAAGCAAGAGAATGCAAAAACATGAAAACATTTCATACAGTGATTCACATGTAGAGTCATTAACACTTTTAAGTATGCCAAAAAATCCTAAAATTTCCTTTGAAATTGGACAAAATAGTGTTAATACTCTTCTTGTTCCTCCTGTGGGCCTGCTTCAGCAGGTATCACAAAGCCTTCGTCTGTGGCATAGAGAATGTCTACAATCCTCTGCAGCACAGGGTCATTTTCCCCCGCATTCTCCTGGCAAATCAATTCAGTGTTCCTTAGCCTTCCAAAGCAGGAGTCTCTTTCTTTCTCCAAGTCACCAACAATAAGTTTCAGTACGCTGACCTGCTGCATCGGTTCAGGGGCTTCATCACTGCCCACACCAGGGTTCTTCCGCGCCACCCCTGGGCCGGCCTTAGGAGTAGAAGTAGTTCTCTAGATTGAAATGGGTCTCTGTGGAGCTGCAGTGCATGGGCCCAGAGATTTCTTCGGTTTATTCAGAGCTTGAGCAACAAGAAAAGGAGCCCAAGGCGGTTGCCTGACCTTGTCTGGCACCTACAGGGTCATATTCTTTTCCATCATAGTTTGCATAAAAATTTTTCTTTAAACACTGAACAAATTCAAAATTGTCCTGAAGCTTTCATTTTACTAATTTATCCACAGGAATTATTTTACCAACACTCATCCTTTTAAAACCTGCTTGTAGTATTTTGGAGTTCTGGGTATATTCATCTTCTAGCTTAGCTTGGAATTTCACTTTTCAAGGCAATGGAGCCAGGGAACAGCAAGTCCATAAACTGGCAAGAGGCAGCCCCTGAGCACAACTCTATTGACCAGCAGAGCAACATTGGAATTCTTCTCTCCAAATCGTGTGCTTAACTGTAAAATACTTTCTTTTGTTATTCTAGTTGCTTTTCAAAAGCAAAAATAACTCTTTTAAAAGTACACTTTGCAGAAGTTTCACTCCTTTTCCAATAAATTTGAGTTAGGAGCTTTTACCTTGTAGCAGAGCAGTATTAACATCTCGGTGGTTCATCTAGGGAACCCAGAGGCTGACCGTGGCACTTACTAGGCAGATGCTGGTCACACTGATGGCTGGAGAAGGTGTTTTTTCTGTAATGCACTGAGATGTCAACCTCAGTAGAGATATGTAAAGATTGAATTGAATTTTAACCTAATGTGAAATCTTGGCAGAGAACATGTTAATAAATAAATGACTTAAGAGTATTAAAACTATACAAAATAAAATAAAATTGGACAAAATAAAACTTCTAGGCATTGTTCAAGAATTTTAGTGTCACTGTTCTCTGCCACACAGACATCTTCTGACTATAAAACATCACTCAGTTGGTAAATTAAAGCTTTTTCTTTTCTTTTGTTTATTTCATAGAAATATTACTTATATCCACTAAATATCATATAAGATTATATTGTTCTTGATTTATATTATGGAGTCTATTGTCCTGGTATAGAAGAAATTTTTGTCACATTGTTTTAATTTATTTCAAAAACAAAAACAAATTTATTATTTCAATGGCTAAGAGTTTTTACAGTAGAAAGAGTTAATACTTTCTAGGATTAGAGCTGTTAAATAAATCTTTACAAAGCACCGGGATCTTTCTGTCTACATAAGACTATTTTTCTAGTAAAAATATAGGCTTCAAGATATATGAGTGGCCTTGAATGCCAGTGGCCTTGGATTTGACCCTAAAGAAGACTAAAGATGGAATAAATAGTTAAATAAATTAGGAAATATGTGCTCTGACATCTGATGATTAGGTGTTAAACAAATTTTCAGGAGCAATATAGAGTTAAAAATGAGGACTGTTTACATTAGAGGAAAGTTTTATTTGTGAATTGAGATTTGTTGTTTATCTAAAGCTAGTGGGAAATGTCAGCCTTCATTTGTTTGTAATCTCATAAAAAAGCACAATTAGTTTTGAACCATTCCTTCTTGAACAGCAATCTTTATTTGATTTTTGTAGCATCTCCCTGATGGTTTCCAGCCAACTCCAAAAGTGACTCCAATCTGTGGTACGGAATCCAAATTGATAACAGAGCTAAATATAAATGTGATTAAGGGGCCAGGGAAATAGCTCAGTAGAATAAGCACTTGCCTGGAAAATGCAGGGTCCTGAGTTCAATCACCAGTAAAATATATAAATATATATTTATATATTTGTGTGTGTGATTAGATTTAAAAAACATTTCCTGAAATCTCAAAATTTAAAAGAATTTCTAAGTGATACACTCTACTTATTTATTTATGTTTTGCAAATCTCTTCCAGTTTAAATTTTTTTCACAAAGATTATTTTTTGTTGCATAGATGAATGATAGTTTGAAAGCCGAGTATCACTTATGCTAAGTATATGCTCTACTACTGAGATATATGCATCTATGCCCCAAGGTGCTCATTTCAATAGAGTTCTTCTATACAGCTTTATCTTTTTTTCTGTCACTGAAAATATTTTAGGATAGAGATAGACAGTTAAAGCTGACCACTGATTCTGATAAATTGTTTGGTAATTTCATGGTAATAATGACTAATAATTTATACCAGAAAAATGCAAGTTTGTTGATAATGTAAGAAGTTGGAGAAGTACTACACGAGGCTAGTAAATAAGAAGTTTAGCCTCAGAGATATATATATATAAAATATATATATATTTTATATATTGCTTATATATAAAATAAGCAAGTCCAGGTTACATTTACATCAGCCTAAAGCAAAGATAAAGGTTTTTAATGAAGATCAGGGAAAGATGTCACTTCTTCCTACAGGCCAGTCACTCTAGAATTTGGAAGTGTGTTATTGTCTTAGAGCTGAGTATTTTTTAGCAAATTTTGGGAACGGCATCAGAGTGGAAGGTAATTAATCTTGGGACTATATTTAGACACTGATAAAGAAAACTAGAATGAACATTATTAAGTCATCCATTTTTATATTTTTTCTGTAAACAGGAAAAATTAGGTTAAAATAAAAATCAACTTGAAAATCTAAATTTTAAAAATAACTACTGTTCTACTGAGTCATAGATGTTATCAGCTGAGATAAACAAAACTAAATAAAAAAGCACCCACAGAGATTGAATCAGCTCGGGTCAGTTTTCCTTGATGATGGCATGGGCAGCAACACAAAAGTTATTTGAAACATTTCATTACTGTTGGCAATTTCATCCCTTAGACACAGAACACTATGCTATGATTGGAATGTTGCTCTTGCTAAATTGAGCTGTTGTCACAGTGAGACATAAAAATGTGACACTTTTAAGAGGTGTTTATGCCATGAAAGCCCTTTGCTTATAAATGTGCTCAAGGAATTTATAAAAGCACCCTGCGGAGCATTGGGCCCTTTTGCCCTTCTGAGCTCTGCTATGAGAAGAAGCCGGGCTCCACCCTTCTCACCTCATCAAGGAACTTGCCAGCATCTTGCTATGAGATTTTTTACAACTGCAAAAAAAAATAAAAAAATAAAAAAATTCAAGTAATGACTCAACTTTGGGGTATTCTTTTGTAGCATCAAGGAATGAACAATACAGTGTATATGAACATGTCAAGTACGCTAATTCAACACTACTCATTTTCATTGTCTATTTCAACTACACACACTTATGATGAAGAGACATATGATTAAAACATGCATAGAATATGGAAAAAACAAGTTAACATCCTTAGGTTTCTATCTCCTTATATAATTTTTAAATGTTTTTCTTTAGTAGTAGAATCTTTTTTGACATTGCTATTCAAACTTTTACCTACAACGCATACGGTGAAGACGAGCAGCTAACACACAATCTCTGCCACAATTCTTTTAGCAACCCTTTTGATGTTATGGGATGTGTTACAATTTCTTCCATTCACAGGATTCCTAAAGGTTAGCACACACTCCTTTGTGTTTGAAGCTTTCCAACTCCTCCATCACAGTTCTTCATTATGTTAATTTTGGTTAAATTACTTCATTGCTTTAAAAAATATGCTGCATTATTTTGTGAAATAACTTTTTCAAATTATCTTTTTTTCAAATTATCTTATTTCTCCTGTAGAAAAATATTTATGTTTTAGAAAAGTATTTTTATACTAGGTGGTATGTGTGGAATAACTTTTAGCACATGAATAATCAACATAATTAAAGGTGAAAAATAACAAAGATAAAAAATAATTTTAAAGTTCCAAGTTTCAATGATCCTTTTCCCTTATGTAACCATACATATCATCACATCATACTGCATGTGTTTTTAAATTATTTTCTAATTTAAACAATAAGTGACTTTCTTAAGCCTGTATTTCCCAAATACACACACCCACACGAGAATATTCTGCTTTCACTAGTCACTCAGATAACATGTCTTCTTTGTTCGCTGGCATACCACATAGAGTTAAGTGGATTAGATATTACCAAATTTTTAGTCAGAGTATAATATACATTAAAACTTTGTTGATGTATTCCTTTGCAGAATTGTTAATATGTAGCTTTGTCATTTATTCTTGAATTTTACTATAGAAGCTCTGCAATTTTTATGCACTCAATAGCTGGTGAATATTTACTATGGCAGAATAACTTATAGGCTTGGAATCCTAACACTGAAAGTAGAAATAATAGGACTGGCCAGATAGCTCATTGGATTGAAGTGCCTGCTTAGGCAGATGCAAGGGTCAGGATCTGGTCACAGGAAGTACTAGCCTCCCCCTGCGGCATTCTGAGACAGCAATTGAGACTGGGTGTGGTGGCGTGTACCAGAACCCCACTGCTTGGGAAGCTGAAAACAAGAGGATCACTAAGAATTGGATCCTGTAGACCCTGTACTAAATACATAAAAAATTGAACAATTAACTAATTAAAATGAAAAAAATAATTTTCCTATATTACTTTTAATTTTATTTTACAAATATTTTATCAAGATCTTATCAGAGAAGCATGATAAATTATTTGACTATTTCTCTGATAAAAAGGAACTATATTCAATTAAAAATAGATTATATTTTCTTACTGTAATCCAAGACATGATGATTATTTTTCTTGCTCTACCACTTTCAAAATTTATTATAAAGTAGATACCCAAATTTCTTCCTTTAGTTCAGTCTTTAGTTTTTATTACTGTATGTTTTCAGTACATATGATTACATTGCTTACAAGTAGTTGGTGCAGGCATAAGACTTCTCAATTTTTTCCTCCCTTTCCCTTTCTCTCCATTTTGGAGCCTCTTCTCATTTAGAAGAAGATTTATTTTTCTACTTTTTATTATCTATCTTTTATTCAACTTTTAACAACTTTGGCTTAATATAGAAGAAATCATACAGTACGTAAGCTTGTCTGATTTATTTATTATGACAATAGAGTCTAATGGTGCTTCCATTTTCCCACAAATAACTCAAATTTATCTTTCTTTGTAGCAGCATAGTACCACATTTTGTGTACATAATTCTTATCCATCCTTCTGCTGATGAATATACAGGCTGCTTCCATGATTGAGCTATTATGAATTATGCTAACATAAACATGACTATGCATGTATCACCATAGGATAATTTCTTTCCTCTTTGTGAAGGTATCTAGAAGCAGATTCCCTAGATCGTATGGACTTTCATTGTATGGCATAGGTAACTGAAATTTTATGCCTGTCTTTGCATTGTTTCTTTCTGAGAACTTTACTTCCTAAAGGATAGAATTTTAAATATATTTCATCCTTTTATCAGAAGTTGTTTCTCTTCATATTTCTCTCATGTACCCTTGAAAAGAAAATGAGATCTAATTAATGTAGGTGCATATGAAAGAAAACAAAGCAGCTAAAAGAAAAAATGACATCTATATGTTATCTAGACATGTGTCAAATGATACTTGTTTAAACATTTTCTATCATGTTTTAGTTGAGAACCAAATCACTGAAGCTGTTTTGTAAAACAATGGGTTCTATTCCAGCATCATCATTCCTGATCAGTTCTGGTAAACAACAAAATATGATAGTCAATACAATTAAAATTATGTGGAAATATTACTAACTATAGCAAGGGATAAGTAAATTTCTAAAATTTACTTTGGTAAATGTTAGAAGTGATTCTGTAAGCAGTACAACATTGAAAAGGAATACAATTTAAGTTTACCTAATATTTTGAACCAGAAATTAGACACAGGATCTCCTGCTTGCCAGGCAGACACTGTATCACTGAGCTATAACCCCAAACCCTAAAATATTGCTATGTTATCACATTTATAAATATTTAATTTCAACATTTTATTTTCTACAAAATAGTTACTTGGGGGAAAAAAAAATGGAATGTACAGACACAAGCACTCCTCCACAGAGAGTTCCAATCTATATCTGGTAACAATGAAAACGGAGACAGTGCACGTGAAAATGCACATAGAAGTCAATTTGACTTTTTGGCTATTTATTGGAAGATACAGCAATTCCAGTTCATATTAATGGTATTCATATTATAAATGTGTTTTGTTTAAAGATTGTACAACTGTTTCAGAAAATGCTGGCATTCCTGGTGATTTTTCAGCCTCCAATTCCAACAATGCTACATGCTACTCTTCAGCTTTTCAAATTCAAATGAAGCAGAAAAAATTGGACAAACCTGCTTCTTAAAGTGACTTTCAGTCTTTGAGTTCTATGCTAGAGAGAATATGTAGAGCTAACACTTCAACAAAAAATATGGTGGGGTCAAGTATTTCAATTCTCATAGCGGCAAGTCCTAGAGAAACTGATTTGATCAATGCATAATCATTTCCCTTCAGATGAGTCTGCCCAAATAACTAGCATGTTCATTTTGTGGTCCAGTAATTTTGGTTGACTTAATGACATAGCTAGAACAACCATGAATAACTGTGCAGCATCCAATTAATTTCTTGGTGATAGATTTTCAAAGAGTCAATTCTGTCAACTGCATAGCATCAGATACTTTCAATTTATCCCATATGGGCATGGAAAAATTTATTGTAAGAAATATTTCCAGCAGAGATCATATTTGGATTGTAGACATATTCATATAAAATCTCTTTAATGTTACCTTTATATAAGCTAAGTTACTGATTTCACTTAAGTAATAGCATATTAATTATGTTAATGTAGAAAGACATTGCTTTTTGACAAAAAATCATGTATATTTTTAATGAAGAAGAAAAAACTTCAAAATATTTGGAATGAATTTTTTAAGCTTATGTCATTATTATTGTTAAAAGGACTTTGTTTTGTGTTGTTTACATTTTGCGTTTGGTTTTACTTATGAGAAAGGATGTCTCCAGTTCAGGCTAGCCTTGAACTTGCTTGTGTAGGCCAGACTGGCCTTGAGCACACACAGTTCTTCTACCTCAGCTGCCCTAGAGCTGGAGTTCAATGTGTTTACTACCTACTACACCTGGCTTGTTAACAGGATTTAGCTCTTTCTCCAAAGTTAAACGTTTCAGATTGGAGAATCTTTCAAACATTTTATAACCTTTCAAAATATTAAAATGTTTAAAACTTTAATAACAGTTGAAACTTTAGATATAATAATAAAGATGACACACATTTAAGTTTCAGAATGACTGAAGATGTCATCTAAGTCTAACAAAGAGTGTAAGTATTTTAAGGGAACACTAGAAAGCAAGTGTTTTTAATTCAGTGAAAGGCGTCTGGAGAATGGAAATGCCTCAAAACAAGCCATACAATTATCAAAACACCTTGCCAGACATATTTCTACTCAGAATTAGCCATTTCCTGAGAATTTATATACTGAGTTTTAAATTATTTCTTTAATATACTATTTTAAATATTTAATAATCATGTGAAATATGTTACTAAGAGATTCTCTGCGATACACAAAATTTAGCTGTTTGTATCATTCACTTTATATGTATTCATTTTAGAAAATAAATTTCTTTATACAATGATAGATGTACAATTTCTTGGAAAGATCTTCATGGATAGCAAAATCATGTCATTATTTTCCTTGATAAAAAAGGGACAAAATTTATTTAGAAAGTTTACTTTTCTTTAAAAACACAAACATCTATTTCAAAAGAAGACAAAGCCAGAGGTATCACTCAGTGGACCTGCCTAGCAAGTATAAGAACCTGAGTTCCATTCCTGGGACACACACACACACGCTCACACACACACACACGTGCGTGCGTGCTAGGGCTGGGGTGTAACTCATGGTAGAGTGATTGCATTACATATACAAGGGCCTAAGCTCAACCCCAGGTCCAACACACACAAAATAAAGAAACCAAATATCAGACAGGCTAAATATTGCAAAAAAAAAGTAATAAAATATTATATGCATCTAAATGTCTAAGTCAAAATTTCTCATTTTGTTTCTTTTTTATTTTTTAATTTCTCATTTTGAAAATAACAACTATCATACATTTTAAAGCTTATTTCATCTTGTATTTCTTTTAAATATGATATTTTAATTGAAAAATAATGTTTTAATTAAAAGAAATTTTATTGAAAGGTAAACTTCTAAAGCAATTAATTACAACTGTTACGACACAACACCGAAGCCACTCTCTCTCATTATTTTATAAAAAAATCTAGACAATATGCTACTCATAGTTCACCATTTTACTTTGATTTCTTAGGAAACAAAAAAATTGCTGTCACTCACTTATAGCTTAGAAATCAATATTAATAAATCAATGTCAATAACATCATATTGTAACGTATCATTTTTCTCTGACATATGATCAAAAAATGCTTGTAATAGCCATTGCAATTTGTGGTAGAAAGATTGACAGTAAGGCTTTTATACATCTTTCAGTGTAGTAAACATTTTCCTGTCTATCATTTTCTTTTTATAGTAGATACTCTTTAAGGTAACATTTTTATGCTTACACTTAGCCTCTATGTTAACATGTTTTTGTAGTTAGAAAATATTTTCCAGTTGTACCTGAGTTATTACAGAGTAAAAATATAACCTTTTTCCATTTGTAAGATTTTTAAGATGGCATTCATACATTTATCTTTCCATTGAAATGGAAATATGTATCGGTGCAATGCAAGGACTCAATAAATTTAGAAATGTGCTATCTTCTCAAATTTGGAGTACAGATTTAATCTTGGCAAAAGCAAACATCCCAAGTTGCTGAGGTGCAAGGACAGTGGTATTATCATTATGTAATGATTATTTCTTGCCTAAAACTAACACTTTTCCACCACTGATATCTCTTTCTGGAAAAATTTTTAAAAAGCATTTCAGATTTTGGAATGAAATTTATAGAGGAAATAAAAAGAAATATGAAATGTTAGCAAAAATTTGAGACCGTGAAACTCATGAAAATGGAAACTCTGAGAAATAAAACAGGAACATAACTCCCATTAATTATGGTTTTATCTTATATCTCTAAAATGTCCAATCTATAATTAATGTCCATGTATTTATCCATATGATTTTTTTTTTACTGTGGAACCAAGAATATACCCTTAATAAATATTACTGGAGAAATGAATGAAAAGATATATCCCTTGGGAGACATTTCATATTGTACAAAATTGAAACTTAGGAGAAGTTGAAGTTTAGCCAGTTAGGTATATTATTAGTAAACACTTAAATCAGAAAGGAAGGGTTGAAGCACATTTTTAAATATACTGAGTAGGTTTTTTTTTCTGAAAATCTTTTAATATCAACCTCAAAACACAAGTTGTTTGTGCAATACTTGAGAGTTACACTGTGCCATTTGCACTGTAGTGCTCTAGACTGTGTTTGACCACGCTTGTCATATTCACTGGTCAGAAATACATAGCATAGATAGTCACATCTAAAATTACAATAGTACTCATTCATTAATTTTTCCTGAGTTAAAGGATGGTAGGCTGTAGAGTCTGTACTGACACTAAGATAAAGCGAAGTCTTGAAGCCTGAGAAGGAAGAATTAGAAATCTAGGTATACCACATAGAGGGCAACACAAGTAATTGTTAGCATGAGTATGTGACTGATATGTGAGTATGATGCTTTCATTTATCTAATTATTCAATCAATTAATGTAAGCAGGAAGCATTTAGCATGCTTTTCTAGTTTACTAAATACATAGGAATAAAAGAAAAGACATACTTTGTGTTACCTGATGCTAACTGTATAGCTCTATGTTACCTCTATTCTAAAGTGCTTCATGGTTTTTTGTTTTTTGTTTTTTTGTTGTTTTTTTTTTTTCCAGTACTGGGGATTGAACTCAGGGCCCTGTGCTTGCCAGGAAAGTGCTTATTCTATTGCACTATCTCTCCATATTCCTGTTACCTCTACTCTAAAGTAATAACTTTAATTAATTCTTGTTCACAAAAATTATAATCAAATTAATAGTTTTTATAAGTCTGTGAAATAATGTGATACTGTTTTCAGAAAAAACATGAAACAAAAAGCAACAGAGTCTCACACATGGTGGCTGTGATTTTCAAGTACTGGTTTTATATCTGTTCAAAGGGAAGGAAAAACTGGGATGAGGAAAAGGACAGGAGAGGAAGGAGGAGGGGGAAGAGCTATATTTATGTATATATTTATATAATCCATAGTATGCATTATGCAGCATGGCTTGGATAACTCCTGCTGATTTCTTCTAGTCTACAGAGGGAAGAAGTTGATGCTGAAATTATTTGTCTTGTCCTTTTTAATTTCTTATAACTTTTCTCTTTTTCTATTTTTAACAATTTTGCACACTTATACCTTATAATTTAAACAATTAATCTGAAGACAATATTATGCAATACCACAACCACTGTCAAATTCCTATTGTTTGTTTTCTAAACTTCTGCATCATTCCTATTTTTTTCACTATTTTGTACTGTCTTTAGCTACTAATAAAATATATATAATATGATTTGGAAGAGTAAATAGATATATATGTGGGGAATAAACAAAATAATCTTAAGAAGACAAAATAGGATAATTCATTTCCTAATGTCAAAATCAACATTTGCTTTTTGACATTATTATAAGACAGCATTTATTTGCTTTCTTGTATTCTGAGAAAGATATAATTACTGAACATAGTGAGTGAAATAAAAAGCAGGAGATAAAGTTTCAGTATTATATAGGACCTGGAAAATGTGGTAAGAGTTTAAATTTCATTTTAATTAAATAGAAAGCCTTTGAAGGTTTTCAAGTAGGGCACCATATCATCAAATCTGATGATAACAATGAGTAATACAGCAACCGTTGTTAATTTGCTGTTCTTATTTTGAAATTATGTACCATTTGTATTGTTGTATATTGTTTTGTTTCTGTCTTTGTTTTTATTTGTTTTTGCTTTTTGTTTTTACTCTTTAAAATAATTCAACCTCAAAAATCAATCTTATTTAATAAAGTACCAATTAAAAGAGAAAAAAGTCAGTCAAAGATGCACAAAAAATGAAAGCAAAGAGGCACAAATCATTGAATTCTGAATGGTTTCATGTGTGTAATGTCCATAAACAGGTAAAATTAATGTATGGGATTGATGTAATAATAGTAGTTACTTTTAATTGTTGATAATTGAAAAACAATAGAAAACATGGCAGAGTGGTTCTGAAGTTTTAATATTTCATTTCAAGATATTCAGACACTCACCAAAGAGATCTTCTCAAATTACTTCTGAAAGTGGAAAGAATGACAGGATTTGTGTTTATAAAGTAAGATAGTGCAACTCGATGGGGAATAATGACAATGTGTAGTTTAGCATAACACTTTTAAATTTAAGCATGTACTATATTTCCAATTCCTCTGTTGTAACTTTCACATAGAAATTATTTGCATAATACTAACCCTTGTAAACATTGTATAGACTATGAAAGCAGCCACCCAAGACTTAGGATTTAAAAGCAAAAAATTAATTCAAGTGCTTTAGCTAATTATGTGAATTATGAAGAGTTGAGAAAATATAAGTTTATAATCCTGGAAACTCCTTCTTCATTAGGGTATGAGTACATATTTAACAGGACTTTGCATAATGTTTGTAGTGCATCGTTCTGACTGAGGAAGCTCCCTAGTCTTGGAGGTTTTCCATTTTGTATTCATTATGGCAAGAGTTCTCATAGAGAGAGTAGCATACAAGAGTAGTCTATATGGATAGGCTACATGACATTTCTTAAGGTTTTTAGCTCCTGAGGTTTTCGTAAACCACTTGCTATGATATTAATGGGTGTCCCAGAATTCATGTGCTAAAATCCTGTTCCTCAGAGAAATAGAATTAAACAGTGTTACTTTTGGAAATTATTAAGAATGGAATTAATGTCAGTTCAAATCACCTTAACGGAATACTCATGCATGCCTTCTACCTAAGTGGAACCAGGAATCAGCATCACACCAGACTCAGAATCCACTCACATTTTTACTTTGCATTTCCCACCTTCTAGAAGTGTGAGAAATAAACTTGTGTCATATAAATCCCCCACTTTACTCTGCTATAATAATCATCTCTTTGGGTTGATGACCAAAAATAAACTGATGCCTTTCCTAAAGTACTCAATGATATTTTTTAGTATTAATAATTGGTATTATGTACTGTGAAATTAATAGTACTCAAACCATAATAAAAATCCAATAGATCTGACTTCACAAAAGAGAATAAGAATGGAAGATATTTGCTTAACATGTGTATTAATATATACAAATATTTATTACAAAATAGAGCGAGATGTATCACAGAACAGCGCTCATTTCTGTAACTAATTATGTGGCCATAGCTGATATTTCTGTCAGCTTTTCTATCAGTTTCTTTCCACTTTTCTATATTCCCCATGCTGTTGTCCATTTGCCCGTAGTATGTACGATGACTGATTTTTGTCCTTCATCAGGTACAACAACACATCCTCCTTGCCTAAGTATCTGAGCTTTATTTAGTCCAGTTTGGATAAGATTGTTATGGCTTTCCATCAACCTTAATCAGAGACATGTAAGACATCTCTATTCTAGAAATACTCCTTCTTAACTCCATTGTGGGGTGTTAGTCAATTTCCCCTTGAAAGCCCAAATCAATCACCCTAGCAAACAGCATAACTGTATTACTGGCCTGTAGACTCAGAGCCAAAAGACAGTCTTAACTTTAAATTCAGTGAAATTGTAATTTGCAGTAGAATGCTTCTCTCTCTCTCTCTCGAACTAAGGTGTCCACACAATCAGAGTACAAATTTGAAGGTCTAGGAAACCAATTTTACCAGAGAGTTACTAGGAGTAATTGTGAGTCGTGCCACTCTATTTTTATCTTTTTATTCTTAGCTAATGGAGGAGCAACACCTTAAATTGGACACATTTTCAGAGCATATGCAAGCTTCAAGAGACACCTACCTCAATTGTGCAGGATTTTGTAATCTAACTGACACTGTAATTGAGTCTTGAAATATCTGTTTCACTGTCCTATCAAGCTAGTTGCTTTAGGATACGGAACAGCTTTTGGTGGACAGTAATCTTCCTGGACAAGAGCTCATTGTCCCCCTCCCTTGGTTGCAAAGTGAACTTCTGGATCAGAAGCACTTTTGCATAGAAAATCATGACAGTATTCTTCAAGTCCACCAATAGTGATTTTGTCAGGTCATTGCATTCAGGGAATAAATAAGCCACTTGTAGAGTATTCCCATAAAGAAAAAGAAAAACTATTTCTTCCACTGCGGAAGCAGTCCAGTAATAATCAACTTGTCACAAGGTAAGTTGACTGCCTCCAAGGAACAGAGCCACTTCAGCTTCTCAGTGTTGATTCCTGCTACTGGCATGCTGGACATTTACCCAGAGGACTCAGCTGAGCTTCCAAATAGCATCCTTCTCTGTCGTTAAGACTTCAAGAGCCATTAGATATCCTGGATCAAATGGCTCAAGTGGAAAAGGAGCTTCCGCAAAAGCCTGCACTTGTGGCAAAGCCTGCTTCTATTCCGGGTGCTGCTCCAGCAGCAGCACCTCCGGTCATCCCATGAAGAGGTCAGAGTCGCAGACCTAGAAGAAAAATACATTTCCTTCAAAACTTAAATAAGCCCTTTAGGAGCTGTGACTCTTGAGGAAGGTGCCAGATGGGGGAAAAAATAGCTTCTCTGTAGAAGCTAAACTGCAATATGCTCCATTGGGCTGCTAATTTTTCTGAGACCAAATATCCCTGAGAAAACAGCTTACTTCCCAACTGCTAGTTTGCAAATGTCTTACCAATAAGTCCACAGTAACATTTAACTCTTGCATGACGGGTCCAAAAAGAATAATGTCATTGATGTAAAGGTAAAGTTTATTGCCTAAAGAGGAGAAGAGAAATCAATGAAATGTAAAACAAATCATTGCATAAGTCTGCAGTGTGGACAAACCCTGAGGCATTACACAAAATGTACATCTGCCCACATCCCAAATAAAAGTGAACTGCATCTGGTGAACCTTGTGGTCAGGTATTGAACAAAAAGGCATTTTCCTGATCAATAGCTGCAAACCACGTATCAGAAAATATTATTTCATTAAAACTATGAACCATATCTGGTATAGCTGAATCATTGCCAAAAATTTTACAAAACCATAAATTAATTGATATACACTATCCTAAAAGGGTAGAATTGTAGCATAGGTCTTAGTTTTGGAATCATTTTTAACAGCCTACTATAACGTATGTCTTCATTTGTCACTGAAGTACACTAACTTTACACTAAACTCAACTTGTCAGTACATTCCTGCTGTTTGCACAGTGTCCCATGACTTCACATTACTGTGTTACTAATTCTGCTATGCAGATGTGATTTATTCATTCTTATTACTTATATCCAGACATTATAACAAAGTCTTATGTAGGGGCCAGGGAGATGGCTCAGTAGGATAAGCGCTTGCCTGGCAAGAACAAAGGCCTGAGTTCAATTCCCACTTCTGGGAAAAAAAAATCTTGTGCGGTTACAAGTGGAACTTTCTAGAATACCAAATATATAATGTGATCCTAGGATTTAAAGTGTGTGGTGCTGGATCAGTTGGCTAGCTGGTTCACCAGAGTTCATGGTTGGATAATGGGAAGCCCTACCCTGAATGTACATGTCAGTACACAAAGGCCCACAGCCTGGAGAGGATGGAAGGGATGGGGGTTGTGCTACTTCTGCCTGCTGCCTGCTGCCTACAGCCTGCTCGTCCTGCCATGGACAACTTGCCTTCTGCATGCCTCTCTGCCATGATGCCCTACCTTAGAGACAGCAAACAATGGACTGAAACCTCTAGAAATTGTGAAATGAAGTAAATCCTTTTTCCTTTAACATGTAGATGTCAGGCATTTTTTCCTAGCAATGAGAAAGCAACCAAGACATTCATTATATTTAATTCATGACTAAATTTCTAATCTTTTTTTGTGCTTGCCCAATGGCATTTTCTGTTCACGCACTTCAGTCATAGATTTTTTTGATTCTTAATGTATATTTTTAAATTTAAAATATAAAATACATGTTTTATTCTGTAATTGAATATTCAATTATTTACTGTTTATTTGTGAAAGATAACAGGTCCTTTGATAGCTTATATTATTTTATGTATTCTATTGCCTTGTCATTTTTTTAACTTGCTTATCATCATCTATTTCATAATACCTGGATTTATCTGTCTTTTGGATCAATCTTAGCAAGATTATTCTAATACATATGCTTGCTATTATAAGCAGAAGAGATATGTCATCCAATAACTGTATACATACATATCTGCTTTTTGAACATTTATTTATTTATTTATTTATTTATTTATTTATTTGGTACAGGGTCTTGCTATGCAACTTAGCCTTGTAATATATCTCCTGTCTTAGCCTCTCCTGTGCTGGAATTACAGACGTGCACCACCATGCCCAGTTTCAATGCTTTGGCATGGTGCAGGGCCAGCACAGTACATGGTATCAGGTATTGACCTCAGGTCCTTGTGCTTGCCAGGCATGCATGTAGACCACTGAGCTATCTCCACAGCCCCTGTGTACACACATCTTCAGTTCAGTTATTTTCCTTAACTGCATGTCATAAACATTTCTCTGAGTGTTACACTTTATTTTTTTTCTTTTTTAAATTTTTTATTCATTTTAATGAGAAAATAAAATAACACTGAAACAGTTTCAAAACAGGTTAGTACAATTACTATAATTAGACTGTTAGACAGTTGCAATAATTAATACATTGCACACTGTTGTCTTTGTAGTGCTCATTCAGAGAACAAGATGCAGACATGATATCTTGTCTAAACAATATTAGTACAAACCTTTATTCTCATTGAACTAAGAGAAAGTAGCCATATATCTATCCTAACTATTTTGTGTACAGAAGATTCCTTATCTCATGACAATCAAGCTAAAAATATAGATGAGCTACTACAATGTAGAATTTTGGACAACAAAGACATTTTCAGTCTTCTTCATAAGCAAACAGTGAATAGCACACAAAAAGTCCTTGAAAAATATGTGTCATGTGAATAAATCCACTGCTTCCAGCAACTATATTCTCAGACACAGCTGGAGTTTTGGCCACTGGAAAAAACAAGTCTTAATAGAATAGTGAAAGAAACCCAGCCAGTGGTGGTTATGGAGCATTCCTGTTGCAAAAGAAAATGCCTTCCTCACCCCCAACACCACTATACTTCTGTTTCTTAGCTTCCCAGATCATAGTTCCTATTCCAGTTCTAGTTGCTCTGGTCTCTTAGAGAAGGCTGGTCATTGTGATGCACAGCTGGCCGCTATGATGCACACTATATAAGCCAATCCCCAGTTGACACGTCATTCTGCCTCTGTACCTCCTGCTGGCTCATCCCATAGATACCCTAGGACACCAGATATCAGGGTCTGGTACTCTGGAAATGATCTTGGTGGAATATATAAGTTTGTCTTCAAAACCTGGGTGCTGTTCTGGTGTTTCTGTTTGCCACTGAGCTGTAATTTTAACTTCATGGAAGGCTGAGGCAGGAAGATTGCAAGGTTAAGGCCAATCTGAGTAACTTAGCAAACTCCTATCAAGAAGTAAAATAGTTTTTACAAAATCAGCTAGGGATTGATCTTAGCATTCATTGAGTTCAATCTCTAGTACCACAGAAGAAAGTGCAACCAGGGCTGGGAAGGGGAGGTTCATTGTTACTACAATTTTTATCAAAATGCACAAAGAGAAAGCGCAAACCTTTAAAAACAGCTGCTATTAGTATTACAATTATGTTTTAATAAGAACAAACTAGGAGAGGCCAGGAAGATAGTTCAGTGGAATAAGTGCTTGTGTGGCAAGGGCAAGGTCCGGAGTTTGATCACTGGTACCAAGAAAAAAATTAAAAAATGCATTCTTTCTTTAATTTTTCATTGAAAAATGAATTTCATGGAAGAACAAACAAGGAAAGACTAATTTGATAACAAAAGCATATTTTCTACATTTCATGTTTTTTTTTTATTTTGTAAAGAATTCATTTCAATGTCTTTAGTTCTCTTATTTCTCTGGTACGTGGTAGAATGTAGGCTGGAATTGAACCAATCTGTGAACATAGGCCGAAAGAGGATGTAATTGGTTGAAAAACAGCTCTCCAAGGGATTTATCTCAGTCTCAGTCCACTATAATTGAGATTTTAGTGTTGTTTGGAGAAAAAGCCCAGATAATACATTAAGAATATTTAAATAGCCCATATAATTAGATTTAAAAATATTAAGTTAAATCATCTTGGATTTGTTTTTTTATTTTTTTAATTTTTTATAATTTTACTGATAAATAGCAATGCGACAGTTTCAAATCAAATTGTTGGACAGTTTCAATACTTAACACACTGCATACATTCTTCCTAGTGGCTAATTACTAAACAAGATGGGGACATGATATCCTATTTACAAACACCATTAGAACAAATCACTCTACTCATTAAGAGAATGTAACTATATATCTATCCTAACCGCTTTGAATACGAAGATACAAAATGGACATTAATCTGTATACCCCTTTTTGTTAAGTTCCATTATTGGAATATTATAGGTGTGTAAACTCAGCAAAATATTCTAAAAGAGTCCAGCAGTCCATAATAGTATTGGGTCCTCTGCTTGACTGGCAATGTCAGAAAATGTTGATCTGAGTCCCCCTACAGCTCAACTTAACAACATGACTTTACTTC
>NW_004524751.1:5062897-5065175 GCF_000260255.1 Octodon degus
TGGAAGGCTAGGGCCAAAATGTTGGCTTTACTTGTGGACCTCAGTTTTCTCTAAATTTGGTCTGCAAACTTAGGTTGTTAACCATCCAGAAGACAAGCTTATTGTTATTACCATACAACTTAGGCTGTTAAGCTTAACCTATCTGTCTGCTTATCAAATATGTTAGGCATAATATGGAACAGGTATTTTTCATCAAGGATTGATATGTTGAAATTTAAGTCATTACAGAATATGACAAAAACATTTTAAAATTAGAGTATATTTTAAAAATACACATAAAAATTATATTCTTCTTATGTTTACACATAAGTCCAAAAGTCTCACCACATACAACCTTGAAGCAGGACAGTTCCACAATATTCATTTTCCTGTCTCTTGTTTTCATTCACTACCCGCTTCTTTCTGAACAACTATCTACCCAAGAGACATCATATCAGCAACTGACATGTCATGACAAGCAGCTCATATTCAGAATACCAGAATGACAGGCACGCCAAACATGAAACTACTATTACAGATTACCATCTGCAGTGCAGTACCTCAGTTCACAGGTATCAATATATATAGATAGTCAGGGTGAGAATTTTTCCAATTAACTGCTAGATTCAAAAAACTTCTGAAGATTCTCAGGATCATTGCCTTGCTCATCTTTTACATATAACTGTATGGCTTGACATATTCATGTTTCCTAGCTCTACTCCTTTCTCTCTCTTGATTTGTTAGTCTTTGAGATCCTGCTTTCCATTGACTTGTATTATACCTTACTATTTGTATTTCTTCTTTTGAGTTCTTATACTAGGGAAACTATAAAATACTTACAAATATATGTCTGGTTTATTTCACTTATGAGTATATGTTCAAGTGGCATCCACTTCAATACAAAGGTTTTGAGTTTATCATTCTTAATAGCTGAATAATACTCCATTGTGTAAAAATACCACATCTTTCTCAACCATTCCTCAAGTGATGGGCATCTTAGTTGTTTCCAAGATTTGGCTATCACCAATTGTGCTGCTATAAAAATAGGCACACATATATCATAAAGATATGATATTTTCAGATCCTTTAGGAAAATTCCCAGTAAAGGAATAGCTGGTTTAAATGGGATTTCCAGTCCAACTTTTCGAAGTAGACTCCACACTGATTACCATAAAGGTTGCACCAATCTACATTCCCAACAGTAGTAGGGAAGTGTTCCTTTTTCCCCACAGCCTCTCCAACATTTGTTGTTTGGTGACTTTTTTTTGATAGCCATTCTTTCTGGGTTGAGATGATGTCTCAGTGTTGTTTTAATTTGCATTTCATGGATGGCTAGTGATGTGAAGCATTTTTTCATATATTTATTCGCTTCTTAAATTTCTTTCTCTGAGAAGCATGTGCTCATCTTGGATGCCCATGTCTGGATTGGGTCTTTAAATTTTGGGGCCCTAGTGTTTTTTAATTCTTTATAAATTCTAGAGAGCAGACCTTTGTCCGAGTACTTATTTGCTGTGATTTCTTCCAAGTTTGTGGGTTGCCTTTTCACTTTGTTCGTACTTTCTTTTGACGTGAAAAAATTTCTCAGTAAGAGCAGGTCCCACTTGTTAATTCTTTCAGCTGTTTTGACTTTTGTTCATGAAAACTTTGCCTACCCCTATGTCCTCATGAGTCCCTCATACTTTCTCTTCCAAGAGATTTATTGTCTCTTCTTTAATGTTTAGATCTTTAATCCATTTTGACTTTAGTTTAGTACATGGTGATAGACCTGGGTCAAGTTTTACTTTTCGAAATGTAGAGAGCCTATTTTTCCAGCACCATTTGTTAAAGAGGCTATCTTCCTTTCAGTCAGTATATTTGGCCCTTTTGTCAAACATAAGATGGATGAGTGTGTTTGTAGGGATTTCAGCATCTTCTAATCTATTCCATTGATCCTCAGGTCTATTTTGTTGTCAGTACCATGCTGATTTTATCACAGTAGCCGTGTGGTATAATTTAAAGTCAGGAATTGTAAGGCCTCCTGCCTTGTCTTTATTGCCCAGGATTGCCTTTGCTATTCTAGGTCTTTTCTGGTTCCAGATAAATTTTAGGAATGATTTCTCTAGGTCTATCGGGTATGTTGGTGGCTGATAGGAATTGCATTAAATCTGTGGAGCAATTGTGGGAGTATGGCCATCTTCACAATGTTGGTTCTTCCTATCCAGGAGCATGGAATATCTTTCCATTTTCTGAAATACTCTATGATCTCTTTTTTAAGAGTACTATAATTTTCCTTGAAAAGATCTTTAACTTCTTTAGTTAG
>NW_004524751.1:5067201-5074086 GCF_000260255.1 Octodon degus
TGTGTTTCTTGTGTACAGCATATTGTTGGATTTTGTTTCCTAATCCCCTGTGCCAATCTATTTCTCTTAATTGGTGAATTGAGTCCATTTACATTGATGGTTAGAATTGAGATGTACTGACTTACGATTGACATGCTATTTACCTGTTGTCGTTTACTCCTTTTTCTCATTTGTTTAATTCTTGCCCTATTTAGTAGGTTGCTTCTGCTCTCATTCATGGAGTTCTGATCATTTTGGTCCCTCTTTGGAATACCTTTCAGTAGCCTGCATAGTGTTGGCTTTGTCATCATGAAATTCTTTAGTTGTTCATTGTCATGAAAGTATTTCAATTTTCCATCAAACTTGAAAGAGAGTTTTTCAGGGTATAGTAGTCTGGGCTGGAATTTGTTTTCATAGAGGACTTGAAGTACACTGCTCCATGCTCTTCTTGCCTTCATGATTTGTGAATAGAAGTCAGCCGCAGTTCTGATGGGTTTTCCTTTTAATGTGATTTGCTTCTTTTCTCTAGCTGCTTTCAGGAGATTATCTTGTGCTGAATTTCTGGGATCTTGATGATTATATGTCTCAGTGTGTTTTTCATTGTGTTGAGCTTACTTGATGTCCTGTATGCTTCGGTTACCTGAATGTCAGATTGTTTCCTCATATTTGGTAAGCTTTCTGCTATTACTTCTGCCCATATTTTTTTAATGTCATTTGTATTTTTTCCTTGTTGCTCTTTGATGCCTATTAGTCTCACATTGTTCGTCTTTGCATCATCTTGCAGGTGATGGATTTTTCTTTCCTGCATCCTCATTGTTTTTAAGAGATTCTTTCTTACCTTTTCACTAGCTGCACCAGCATCTTCAAGATCCGAAACTGTCTTCACTTTCACTTAAACGTTTTTGCAAGCTTGTGATTGAGATTTTAATTTCCTCTTTATCTCTTTGACTCTCCTTCATGCGATCTATTTCCCTCCTGTATTGCTCATTCAAGGAATCCATCATTTTTCTAATCTCCTCTATTTTTTTTATCAATGTCTTCTTTAGAAGCAGTTAGAAATTCTTTTACTGCAGTGTTTTTTTCAGATTGGGTTTCCTCCTTATGTTTCTGTAGTTGCTTCTTTACTTCAGATGCTATGAGTTCTGGGAATTCGTTTTTATTTCAGAAAAGAATTGCGCTCTGATTTCCTCTATAACTTTCTGCTGTTGCGTATTTACTATCAATGCTATTAATTCATGCATTTGAGCCGAGCTAGTGTCCTCCGCACTTGTTCTGGGTGGGTATTGGGTCTCCTCCATATGTTTCCACATTTGATTATTTACTGCAGATGTTATTAATTCAAGGATTTCTTTTTTCATTTCAAATCTGAGGTCCTCTATACCTTTCTGCAACTATTTATTTATTTCAGAAGCCGTTGATTCATTGCTTTCAGCTGTGTGATTCCCAATTTGTTCTGTGTTAGCATCCTCTGCACTTGTTCAGGGTGGGCTTGTGTTCTGAGTTTGCATTTTGTTCCTTCTCGTCATTTTGTGTAGCACTGTCTTCTGACCTTTGTTGTGGATCTTTGTTGCAGTTATAACCTTAGCACATACTGAAGTTCAGGTTCAGATCTACAATGTTTGGATTTATCCAGCTGTACCTGGCTTTGGTCTGGCTGCTGTGCTAAACTCATTCCTGCTGCTGCCCTTCGGGGTGAATCTGTTGTGCCCTTCTGGCAAGATTTTGTGCTCCTGGACTAGCTGGTTGATTTTATGCTGTACACTCTCTGCAGGGATTGAAGCTGCAGGGTTTCACCCCAGGCCTGTATGCCAGGCCTGAGCTGAATCGGGCCTAGGCTAGGACTGGGTCTGGGGGTTCCTGGAATGCAGCAGAAATTCCTACTCGGAGGGTAGGGTATGGGAGGTACTGAGGAGTGGTGGGTTGTGTCCCAAGGGGGTGGAAGAGGGTATCACCCAGGCTGCACCTGGGCTGGGACCAGTAGTAGGTCCTGCCGGCACATTGTAGCTGGAAACTGTCCCACACACTCACCAGGCTTGGGCTAGGCCTGGGTCTGTGTGTTACACTTTATTTTTTTTTCTTTATTTATTTTTGAGAGAGAGAGAGAGAGAGAGAGAGAGAGAGAGAGAGAGAGAGTGGTGTGTGTGTGGCCAGCTCAGCCCACCAGGGGGCGGGGCTGGCTGGCATGTGGTGCTGGGGGATTGAACCGCGGTCCCTGATGCTTTGCTAAGCTTGTTCTAAGTAGGTGCTTTAGACCACTGAGCTATCTCTCCAGCCCCTGTGTGTTACACTTTAAACCTGAAACTTCCTCTGAAATTCTCATATGTTCAGAGGTGAGGCTTTTGGAAGGGGATTATATCCTGAGGTCTTACAACCATCATGGCTAAATCCACTGATGACATTAAGAGTGAAGGCACTGTAGAGAGGTGGGGGCTGATTGGTGGCACTGAGTTACTCGGAGCCGGACCTGACAGGACACATCTCTTGGCTTTTCCTCCTCTCTGTTTTCTGCAATGGTCCTTCACCATCTTTCCACCAAGTCCTTTCTTCCTTTGAGAAAGACCAAAATGCACTAAATCTATGAAACCATAAGTCAAATTGACTGTTCCTCTCAAGACACGGCATGGAGTACAATTGGTCAGACACAGACTTGCACTGTCCAATAAGGAAATTGAGCGATAATTGTGGTTTGTGTGACAGAGAAATTTTTAAATCTAATTAATTTAAAATGCTAAATTGAAGCACAATAATTTTTGCCCATTAAACATAATTTGGTGATTTGGGTAGCACTGTATTGCAGCACACTCACTGTTTTGCATAAGAGAGCACTCTTTCCAGTGGTGTTTCCGAAGTCATCTATCTTAGTCACAATCTCACTGCTGGAAAACAGTGTCCACGGGACCCCCAGGAGGAAGGCTTTCCTTTGCTCCTACTTGTGGGGGCTGCAGCCAAGGCAGGTTGGCTCTGAGTCAGGGTGTCACGGCACCTGGGAACGGTGAGGAACATCCGCTTACTGCAAGACAGCCTGGAAGCAGTCAAGGAAGGAGCCAGGAAGGGGACACGACATCTCCCAGCCAGGGCCACTGATCCACCTCTGCTGTGGGACTGCACCACCACCTAACAGCAGTTTAGCTATGAACCTGCCTTCCACAAACTCCACCTACGTTCTCATGAGGTTTTAGGGGGACATCTAGATATAAACCGTAGCACTGCCCTTTATCTAGCATCACACATAATTGTACTAAAATATGTTTCAGGCTGGTGAGATAGTTTGGAGGTCTAAGCACCAGTCTGGCAAGGGAAAGAACCCAGGTTCCATCCTGTCCACTAAAATCCAGTGTGGTGGTGCAAACCTGTAATATCAGCACTGGGGAGGCTGAGACGGGAGGATCACTAAGAGTCCAAGCTGTGTAGTAAGACCCTGTACAAAATAAATGTATAAAAGATTCAAAAATAAAATAAAATAAAAATGTTTCATGTAAATCTATTGATGTTATTTCAGTGGGTTTCAAAAGTAGACAATATAATTTGTTTTGTATATATTTATGCAAAAAAGCATAAAGTGTTATGTAAATGATAGCAATTACAATTAAAAACCATATACAATATATATCTTATATTTGTAAACTAAATTATTTTATAATTAGAAATATTGGGGCTGGGAGATGGCTCAGTGGAATAAGCACTCCCCTAGCAAGTGCAAGGGCCTGAGTTCAATCCCTGGTTCCACCAAAAAAGAAAAGAAATATTAGTACTTAATTTTAAGCCATATATATATTGCAGTACTTGTTTCCTTAAAAATGTTTGTATAGGTATGTGTGACTCTTTTTGGAAGTTCTCAAACATATTATAGGTTACATTTTATATATTTTTTCTTCATTTAAAAAAATTGGCAATACATAAATACATTATTGAGCCATTTCTAATTGCACATCTCAGTGGTACTGAAAAGACTGTTAATGTAAATGGATCCCCAAATCATTTTCATATTGTAAATCTGAAACTGTATCTACCTGAAAAAGCTAATCTTTAACCAATAGAAAATGGTAAATATATTCTATTTTCTCTCCTGTGAATTTGACATTTTAAGACACGTAATTTATCAATGTATTCTTCTATTTTATAGTTTACCTTGAATCCTGTTGACTGTCCTTTGAAACCCAAAGATTGTAAGTTTTTTTTTTATTTTTTATGGAAAAAATGATAAAATAAAATTTCATAACAAAAAAATTGGAGAATAATAGTTAATAATATGTTGTTAAAGTAGTTGCTTTGGGTAGAAGATATAAACATGAATGTTTCTCCAATTTACATTAGCACATATCTTACTTTTTAATTATCTAACACATTAGTAGTATAACTGATTTGCTTTTTATTCCTTGTTCTTTCCAATATTTTCCATCTCTTTCTGTTTCTTCTATTTATAATGAGATATTTAAAAATTACTGCCAAGTTGAATGTTTTAAAGCTTTTCCTTGAGGTTTTCATTCAGGAATTTCATAATTTTGCATCTTGCATTCTGGTTATCAGCACTTTTTATTCATTGATATTTATTTATTTATTTTTGTATTTTAGGGAAGGGTCTACAAGGTGTTCACGGTCTCACTACTAGATTGGGACTCCTAGCGATCTGCCTGTTTACAGTGTTCCAAGAGCTGGGATTACAGGCACATGCGACCATGCCCAGTCTCAGTTGCTGTTTTAGTGTGCCCCAGGATCAGGGCTGGTATGGCAGCCTGGGGCATTGCATCCCAGACCGCTGCACCTGCTTGCAGGCGCTTTAATCTGCTGACCTATTTTGCCAGCCCTAGCACTTATTATTTAGAGTGTAATATGAGAATGCAATATCTTTGTTTTGTATGTTGATAACTAGTTTACATAGTATGGAATCTTGAAAAAACTGTTCCCCACTGAGTGGCTGTACATGTAATATACCTTTTTTAAAGATTAAAAGCAAAGTATATTAATAATGTACAAATTATTAAAGATGCAGAAATTAGTACTTTAATTACAATAGTAAAGTATAAAAGAGATTGAGTGTTTTACTTGCATATTTTGTAATATTCATTTTTCTATTGACATTAAAATTCATTGATATTTTATATACATCATTTATAAATATCATAACATATTTGCAATGTTTAAGAATAAGAAATACATTTATTGTTATACTATGAAAATATTAGATTTGCAAATTTGTAATTGATTTGATACTATTTTCTCCTAAATATAAAAAAATGGAATAAAGACAGCTGTACAAATCTAAACATGAAAAAAATTTCCAGTAGCTTTAGGAGATCCCCATCTTCTACCTACTCAGCTACATTGCATAATATACTTATATTCCTAAATACACACACACACACACACACACACACACACACACACACACACAGAGTTTTACTTGGAAACATAGTAAACTGGCATTGCAAGAAACATAAGTTACAAATTTTATGAAAAGTAAATAAATTGTATTTTAATTTGAAACATCTTAAATTGTCAGCAATTGTTCAAATTTCATTATAAATTGTTTTCAGATCAAACTTCTTTAAATTTAAAATTTGAAAATATTCAATATATATTTAAAATTTTATGCATGACCTGAGGATTTGCAATTAATAATTTGAATGTGTGTTGTGTCATAGGACTTTCAAATACTAAGAAATATATTTGTGATATAAAACATCAAACTATTTTCATAATTTTTATTTTTCTATTTTATTTTCTGTAGTACTGCGGATTGAACACAAATCCTTGCACTTGCCAGGCAAGCACTTATACTACTGAGCTATCTCCCTGGCCCCTAATTTCATAATTTTTGAGAGAATTATTTTACATTGGTCAAAAAAGAACATTAATTAAGTCATAAAACTAGAATAAATACTAAAAAAGCACTTTTTAATCTTGAGGATTAAATGTTCCAGCTGTTAGATCAGTTATACCAATTTGTATTGGAGAGAGAATTTGCCTGCCATTTCGCTTTTCTCCTCATTGAGTCATTGAATGGTATAAATTTTCTTGAAAGTATTTTCTCTGTTTACTGAAGTGGCATCAGTGAAATATGTCATGGATATAGTCGATATCAACTTTGATTGTATTCATATAAGTTCTAAAAATTTATTTTAGAGTTGTGCTTTTAATTTTATGTTAGACTTTTGAGATAAATAATTTTTTAATGTATTTTAGTTCAGATATTACAGGATCTCACTAAACAGATCAGATTCTTAGTGGTCCTCCTGTTTTCAGCTTCTCAGCACACCCCAGGGGTGGGGCCAGCATTGTACGATGGAATAGAATCCCAGTCCCTCAGTCTGCCTAAGCAGGAGCTTTACTCCACTGAGCTACTTGGCTGGCCCTAAATTTCATGTATTCCTCCAAGTTCAAGTCAATTTTTCTCACGAGTTAAAAATTTTTTTCATGGAAATATGAACTGAAATCTTTTGACACATGACTCAATAAATGCAATATATTTAATTTTTGACTGTGTTTTAAATATATTTTTTCAACTTTATAACATATACAAAACTCAAGTAATTGCAACAAAAATTTGGTGTTAGAATTGAAATTGTGATACTGGTTTCTAATAAGGGATGGATTTTAATGTCTTAGAATCAGTAAGTGAATTTAATCGCTTCACAACTTTTTATTCTAAATATTGAAATAATCCATTCTGCTGCTTCTTTGCTAATTTTTGTCTGCTTGACCTGTCTCTTTTGGATAAAGCAGGGTTAAGGTCTCCTGTTAAGTTTGTGGTTTTGGATATTAGATTTTTCATGTCCATTAAGATTTATCTTGGAGAAAACCTGGGCGGCTACATCCTGATTAGACCCAGAGCACAGGCCCAGCGAGTGAGTGAGACAACCCGGGGCCCACGGATCCTCATTTGACCCAGGCTGCAGGCCCAGCAGG
>NW_004524751.1:5075619-5090070 GCF_000260255.1 Octodon degus
CCTATCCTCAAACTGTTAGAAGTGCTGGTCATTTACTTGCCATTCCAGTATTTATCTTATATTTTACTCTTAGTTCTTCTTTGCTATCATGAAAACTTTTTCTTAGTTCAATTGTTTTGAAACATTTAGTTTTCTAAATGTTGCTTAATCTTTATTTTTGTTCTAAAATTTATACTATATCTTTGACTTACAATTTATTTAAAAGACATTGCATGATATCTTCTCCTAGTATTAGAAACTTTAAAAAGTATATTTCCATTTTCTGTTGACTTTAAAAAAAGAGGTTTGTACCTTAAAAAAATAAAATAAAATCTGTTGTTAAGAAAAAAAAAAAACAGAAGCACACACACAAAAATAAAGAATAAAAAAGATTAAAAATTTTTTTAAAAAGATTTGTCTTATATAGTTGTGTGCTCCCATGTTTGCTGCATACATATTTATGAGCATTACCTCTTTCTCTTGAATCTTTCCCCAAACCAGTATATAGTGGCGTTCTTTACTTCATTTGATCATTCTTGGTTTGGAGTTGAGGCTGTCTGAGAACAGGATTGCTACCCCTGCTTTTCTCTGAAGTGCTGGGGTTTGTAGTATTGTTTTCCATCCTTTGACTTTCAGTCTATGAATTTCTTTATGAGTTAAGTGTGTTTCTTGTATACAGCATATTGTTGGATTTTGTTTCCTAATCCACTGTGCCAGTCTGTTTCTTTTTACTGGTGAATTGAGTTCATTATGATTGACATGTTATTTACCTGCTGTTGTTTGTCCCTTTTTCTACTGTGTTTAATTGTTTGCCCTGTTTAGTGGGTTCCTTCTGTTCTCATTTGTGGAGTTCTGATCATTTTGGTCTCTCTAGAACATGTTTCAGAGTCTGTTCAGGCTTTGCTTTGTCATCATGAAATTCTTTAGATGTTCTTTGTTGTGCAAGTATTTCACTTCTCCATCAAACTTGAAAGAGAGTTTTTCAGGGTATAGTAGTCTTGGCTGGAATTTGTTTTCATAGAGGAATAGAAAATAGCAGATAATTGGTAGGTTTTTAACCCTTGACTATATATGCTGATACCTGTGAACGAAGCAACTGCACTGAAGAAAGCAATATGTAATGGTAGGATCATGCTTGGAATGCCTGTCATTCTAGTCTTGTAATTACATACTGCTTGTCATGACACACCAAGTACGGCCATACTGTCTCTCTTGTAAAGGTTTGCTTAAAAAAAAAGGAGGTAATAAATGAAAACATGAGACAAAACAAAGTCACAGGACTATCCTACTACAAGGCTGTACATTTTAGATTTCTAAATTTCTGTGTAAAAATATGTAAATGCTTATTCATATTTTTTAATATCTTCACTTTTCAATCTTTTTTCTTCATATTCTGGAGGGACTCAAAGTTTAACATATCAATACTTTATGGAAAATACTTGTTCCATGTTATGTCTAAGATGTTTGATGTTCAGACAGATAGTGAGGTTAAGCTCAACTGCCTATGTTATAAAGTAATAATACCATTAATCTTCTCTTCTGAAGAGTTAACAACTTAAGTTTGCAGAAGAAAAATTAAAGAAAAAGAAGGGCTACAAGGACAGCAAACATTTTTGCCCTAACCATTCAAGGTCAGTAAAGGACTCAGGAAAAAGGAGAATCTGTAATGTAACATCCTGTAACTCAATTGTGTTCGAAATTTTCTGATCAAGGAGATTTTGCAAAGTGATCAATGGTGTAGCATGTGCCTAAGGAGAGTCACATGGAAAGAAAACATTCTCTCAAGCTTTCACAGAGAACAAATTGGTCAAGCAATGGACATGACTCATCTATATGGCTGACACTGTCAAGGGATCTACGAACTGAGGTGCAGAGTTTCAGGTTAAATCATGAGGGGATTTGACTGACCTTATCAGATACAAAAGTTACATTTCTTGTTATATACATCTTGCTCATTCTTGGTCTTAACCATCCAGCAGAAAAGTATGAAAATGAAGCATGAAAAGTAAAGCCAAATTAATATGATGAGCTGTAAAATGCTCAAGTCAACAACTTCTGACATTGACAGTCTTATGGAACACCCACTACTGTTATGGACTATTGGACTATATTTAGATATTTTGCTGAATTTATACACCTACAGTATTTAAATGACAATGAAATACCCTTATCTGACAGAAAACTAACCAAAAAATGGGGATACAAATGAACAACCGTTTTGTATCTGTATAGTCAAAATAGTTAGGATAGATACACAGCTCCATTCTCTTAATTCAATGAATAGAGAGATTTGTTCTAATAGTGTTTGAGACAGGATATCAGGTCTGCATCTTGTACAATGAATAACCACTAAGACAACAATATGCAATGTATTAGTTATTGAAAATGTACTAGTAATCATTTCTAAAACTCTCTCATTGCTATTTGTTTCTCAATAAAAATATTTAAAAAAAAAAGAAAATCAGGTGGTACAAACAAATAAAATCAGGGCATGGTTTATGTGATGCAAGTGTTAGTAATGCATGTTTCACTTTTGTACAAGTTGGGCATTTATGCTATATTGATTCAAATAATGATTATTGTTTTCTTAAATCTTGAACTGAGACAAAATCTATTCCATTAGGTTACCACTGGGAAAAAAGAAAGAAATAATCCATTGATGCACTGTTTCAATTTTTTAATTAAATTACATTCATTTATTTTATCTTTTTATTGTGGCTTCCATAAAATGTAAAATAATATATTTTTTACACTTTTTGCTAATTCTTAATAAATTAGCTTTTGCTGAAGTCAAAAATTTTCAACCCCTGACACTCCCTTTGCTACTACATTCAGTTGTCCCTCATCTGCTTACCTGACAAGCTCGATACACCATCCCTGTATGACATCTTGAATACTTCAATTTAATATATGTGATACATATTGAGAAATGTGTGATATACTTTAACTTGATGACTCCTGACAAGCCTTGGTGTCATTCCTAATTGACATCCATATAGAGTGTTTCATATGTCTTTCTTAAATGTTCCAAACTCTGCTTTTCTGTCTTTTCTTTATTTTCATCCTTCTTTTCTTTCCTCTACTTCCTCCCTTCTCACATCTTTTATCCTCTTATTTTCCTTACAATTTTTTTTTGCCTAGGGAATTTTCAAAGCCTGTTGATTTTACCTACACATCCTTTACATACATTGTCAAAAAATAACCTAGGTGACAATTTTACTCTTCTAAAATTTTCTACAAGGGTTGGCCAAATAGCTCAGCAGATTAAATTGCCTGTAAACAGGTAAAGGGGACAGGGGTTGGATCCCCACGACTGCTGTGCTGAACACACCCCTGAGGCACGCTGAGACTGCAAGTGAGAGTGGGAGTGGTGGTGTGTTCCTGTAATCCCAGCTCTTGGGAGGCTGTTAACAGGTGGATCACTATGAATCCGATTTAGTGGTGAGAGCCTGAACACCCTGTTCAACCTTCCCTAAAATACAAAAAATAAAATAAGATAAAATAAAATAAAAATAAAATTTTCTACAAAGGTCAGTAGTTTAATCATAAACATGTTGCATATTTTTCTTTTTTTTCAAAGTTTTATTAATAAACAGATAGCAATGAGACAGTTTCAAATCAAATCGGAAGTACAGTTTCAACAAATAATACACTGCATATATTCTTCTTAGTGCTTAATTGCTGTACAAGATGCAGACTTGAGATCCTATTTACAAACAGCATTAGAACGAATCATTCTATTCATTAAGAGAATGCAACTATATATCTATCCTAACCACTTTGAATACACAGATACAAAATAGACATTCATCGGTATACCCCATTTTTTCTAAGTTCTGTTATTGAAAATTATAAGTGTGTAAACTCAGCAAAATATTCTAAAAGAGTCCAGTAGCCCATAATAGTATTGGGTCTTCTGCTTCACTGGCAATGTCAGAAATTATTGACCTGAGTCCCCCACAGGTCAACATAACAGCACGGCTTTGCTTCCTATATTTCATCTTCATACTTTTCTACTGGATGGTTAAGACCAAGGTAAAGCAGAATGTATGCAACAAGAGTTGTAGCTTTTTGGTTTGAGAAGGTCAGTGAAATGCCCTCAGGATTTATCTTGAGATCCTGTACCTCAGATTGTAGAAACTTTGTCAGTGCAGCCATGTGGATGAGTCATGACCATTGCTTGGCCAATGTGCTCTCTGTGAAAGCCCGAGAGAGTGTCTTCTCCCCCATGTCACTCTCCTTAGGCACACTCTACATCATGGATCACTTTCCTCTTTGGCCCCATAATCTTCTTGATCAGAAAATTTGGGACACTACAGAGGTACAAGACGTTACAAAGCGAGAGACAGGAATAGGAATATTGTGGGTCTGTCCTGCTTCAAGGTTGTATATGATGAGATTTTTGGATTTATGTGCAAACATGAGAAGTATATAATTCTTTATCCTATTTTAAAAATATAATGTAATTTTTTAAATTTTTTATCATATTATGCAGGGACTTAAAGTTCAACAAATGAATACTTGATGAAAAATAGCTGCTCCTTACTATGCTTAAGATGTTTGAAATGCAGTGAGATAGTGAGGTTAAGCTTAATAGCCTAAATCATTTGCAACAATAAGCTTGTCTTCTGGATGGTTAACAACTTAAGTTTGCAGACCAAAATTAGAGAAAAAGGAGGGCTACAATGAATGTCAACATTTTGGCCCTAACCTTCTAAGTTCAATTAAGACTCAGGACATATTTTTCTTTTTTTTATAGCTACCAAATATCCTAGGGCTGTCCAGACATTTCAGCAGCTAAAGTGTCTGCTTCCACAGATGTGGGAACTGGGTTCTATCCTCGGTGTGCCCTGCCCCTGGGGCATGCTGAGACTGAGACTGAGACAGGGTATGGTGGCATGCGCCTATAATCCCAGTGCTTGGGAGGTGGAAAACAAGAGAATCACTACAAGCCCAATCTGTGTAGTGAGACCATGAAGATCCTGTGCTACATACATTTTTTAAAAAGGAAATAAAGAAACTGATAGATGTGTTACTCAGAAAGGAAATGATTCACAACTGGAAGTAGAAGGCATTTAAAATTTTCAGAGTACATTTTTTTTCACACCTGTTTTAACAACTAATAAAGGGTATATAATATAAAATAAAATTAAGGTGTGAGCTCTGTTAAGTTGATTGCCTTATTTTGAAAATATTTTTATTGTGTCTTATATTGTGCTAATATGAACATGTTAGGCAAGATCATGATAGCATATCTTTACCTGTAATTGTATTTTAACATTTTAACAAAATATGTTATGATAGATTACTTTAAAAGTCTCCTACAGGCCAGGGAGAAAGCTCAGCAGAATAAGCACTTGCCTGGCAAGCACAAGGGTCTAAGTTCAAAACCTGGCTCCACAAAATAAATAAATAAATAAATAAATAAATAAATAAATAAATAATAAATAAATTTAAAAAAAATAATAAATGTCTCCTTTTTTAGGAAATTATACTAGATGAACTTAAAAATCCAAATAAGTTCTCTGCTCTCACCAAAGCTACAGTAAAATGAACATTACCTTGCTCCCAGTCCAGCGCAGCTGAAAGCCAATGCTCCACATTTCCTTGATATTTTATTTCCTTTTTCCTTCTGCTGTCTTCTAGTTACATCCCATTTGTATAAGACTAAAAGTACTACTGTGCTATCAATGTATAATCAATGAATATCTTCTAGGAGTCTATATATTATCAAAATATTTCCAAGTTTGTTCATTTCTCAATAATTGACTGAAAAAAATAGACTATTACAATTCACATAACATGAAAAAACAGTTTAAAATTGACATAGTGCTGGAAATACTCAAGGAAACAATTTGTATAAAAAAGAAATAATTTTTAAATGAGGCAACTAATAATGTCACAGTCTCTCTTGATTTCAGAACAAAATTTCTGTTGCTTTTAGAAATTCTATTCCTCATCTGACCAGCATAGAGAAATCTTACTCTGACATACAACTATCATAATATCCTATATTTTATATCATTGCTTTGCCTCAGGGGTAATAAATTTTATTTCAAAAATCACTGAAAAATTTTCATAAAATTTCATCTGATCACTTGGTCTGTTTTTTGGTACTCAGAGGGGGCTATTGAAAACTATTCAAAGTTCCATGCAATATCCATTTTAATAACAACTTAAAAATAATACTGTAAAGTCTTCTGGACTTTTCAAAAAGGTTAATAAACTACAGGAAAACAATTCAAACATTTTGAGACTTGTGTGTGTGTGTGTTAGTCACAATTACATATTGTGAAATATGTAATGTTTTCAAAAATATGGTTAAGTGGGCTTTTTACAAAAATGGGGAGAGGTACAGGAGATGTAGTCCTTAGTTAAGAGCATGATGTTATTATTACTACTTAAGTAATTAATTTTTTTTTTGTTACTAGGACTCAAACTCACAACCTCTCATTTGCCAGGCAGGCGCTGTGCCACTGAGCTGTATCTCTGACCAGCAATTAATTTTTTAAATTAAATGTAAATGCTAATCTTACCATACATATAAGAAAAATGAGAGCTTAAAGAAGGGACATAGAGATAGGAAATACACCACAAAATAATTATCAAAATAAGGAAGAGAGTAAAATATATATCCTACTCAAAGTGACAATGAGTGGAATTCAGGACAAACAACAAAGAGGAGAAAGAAAGGAAGCTGGGATGAGGAAGTAGGGGACTCAGGTCTCTGAGATAAAAAAATGTGATTTATGAAATGCCATACGCTTTTGAAGGTAGTGATGTAATGAACACTCGTGTACTGCCAAGAGGTCAGAACATGTGAAAAACATAAAACAAGGGTGTGTAGAGGAAATATATTCTTTAAGCAGAAATCTAGGGAGAAAGTGAGATTTGAACAGAGAAAAATCATAGAAATAAGAGAACTGAAGAAAATTCAAAGGTGAAGAAAAAGATACCAGGCTTCATCTTGAAGATTATTAATTTAGTCCAAAAGGTAAAAATAAGGTTACTCTTTCTAGATTCAACCTTTGAAAAATCTTGCATGTTGTAAATCCAGTGGAAAAGTCTCAGACCGAAGAAAGCATTATTTTTTGAGTATGCTGACAAAATATGAAGGTAAACAGAGGATCATTTCACATACAAATAAACTAGAGAATTTAAACTAACCTTTTCTGTAAAACCTTATATTTATTTCAAAATAAAATGTTGCAATGAACTCAAGAAAAAATAGGAATTTAAAAGCTGCTATAAGTGAAACTGACATAGGAGTATTGGTATGAGGTCAGCAAGCAAACTTCACAAAATGGACAATATAGAAGATATCTGTTTTGAGAAAAATTTAGTTGGTATGCAATAAAATAATAAGCATGGCAGGGTATAATTATATGTGAAAATAATATTAAAACAGGAAGATGATATTTATAAATAATAATTTTTATCTACAATATAAAATCCATTACAGACTTGATTAACTCATAATGAAGAGAAAAAAATATTGTTAGGTTTAACACGGGGTAACCTTTAATGAAAAAAGCAAAATAAATTATAATTTGCTTGTTTCCACAATTAGGATTCATCTACAGATATCATGCATAAATACTTAAATAATGTTAGGGTATAAAATGTCTGAGTTAAATTAGTAGATAAATTAGAGGTTATAACCTGGAGGAAATAATGCATGTTGAAAGATAAAGACAATAATATTATCAACTAATGGATACTGTCAAAGTTGAATGACATTCAAAAAAGCTTGAGAAAATATTTGTAAGACTGAGTTATATTTAGTAAGGAAAGAATATTTGACTTAATGTTATTGGAAAGATGGAGGAAAATCGAAATCTAGAGTGTGGAACAATATTGGATATCTTTTATCAATGAAAAAAAATGACAACAGAAATTGAGATCAATACACACTTTAAATTACAAATATATGATGTAAAGGTTTTTAGGGTAAACTTTTTAAGAACCTAAAAAATATACTCAAAAATCTGTTACTAGAAATGTGGTAGCACATGGAGGAGGTGATTAAGATTAAAACATTTTATATATGTTAATTTTTAAAACAATATTTTGACATTTTAATTCAAAGAACTTCATTTTACCAAGTAATTAAACAACAAAGACATACCTATTTCCTTTATGATAGAAAAAAACCCTAAATCTTAAATTTGTATCTCAGGAAATCACTCCATGGTATGACCTTGAGGCGTCAAATAGTCCTTAAATCATTAATATTTATGTCCTTAAATAGTCCTTAAACAATTCAGAATGGCAACCAAGACAAGTCATTATTGTTAGTGTATGAAAGGCAGTGCCCACAAAAGGAGGTTCATAACCTTACAGAGGACTAAAGTGACAATGGGTAAAGGGGAAGGAGGAGTCAGCCTGCATTTGAAAAGCTCCATTTTGCTTGAACACATGTGTCTTTTGCTATTATTAGCACCTGTGGACATCAGATCCCAGCTTCCTCAGCCTTTCATTACAGAGGTAGCTACTTGCAAGGGGAAGTTTCAGGAGTGAGACTAGAGTTACAAATTAAATCACTTTTGCTCTGAAGGTTCAGTTACTTGGACTGACAAGCTGCTGGATTTACGGTTCTCCAACATGCATATAGTCAGGGTAGATCACCCTGTCTCTCATTTTATAAGCTGTGTATTTGTATAAACCTATAACAATACAGGACAAATATACAGAATATTATATAGAATCAATATCTCTATTGATTGTTTTCTTCTAGAGAACCCTAACAAATAAAACACTTTGGAAATTGAGATACTGTGATTATTCTGAGAGACACCATCTTCTCCAAATTCTAAAATTGGTAAGAACATAGAATTTAATAAATATTTTTACAGTACCCTAAAGATTCAGGAAAAACTAAATCAGAGAAACATTAAGTTAGCCACAAAGATCTAAATCTGAAGGCATCTAATTTGAAAAGATTAAGTAAAACAATGATAGTTGATTGAAATAAAATTAAAGTGGGATCTAGTAATGGCTATTCCCTGGACAATTCTCTCCCACAATTTGAAGAATATAAACTTAATCTGGAAGATAATACACTTTAAGCCTCTGAAGACTGAAGTGCAAGAGAAGTATAAGCTAATAGATGAGATGCAAATAATGAATGAAGGAAGGAATGATATCTAAAGTAATTTTGGTCTCTGACTTTGCTATAATCATAACTTTTTTACACAATAATCACCGTATTCAGGACTACCTCAGATTATTTCTGAATGAAACAGAACATTTATGGTAGTCTCTGGTTGAATATCATTTTATAAGTTTGTACAATCAAAGTATGTCTGATATATATTGCTTAAGATCCTGTTATTTGAACATAGTGCCTTGACAATGCGCTTTGTCACCAGCTTTTTCATTTTCATGTTGAGACAGGATCTCACCACACTGTCCAGGGAGGACTCAGACTTGTGATCCCTCTGCATCTGCTTCTCAGAGTGCTAGGAATATAAGCACACAGCACCATGACTGGCACTGATATGGTTCTGACAAAACAAGCCTACTAATAGATGATTGTACATTTGTTGTTTTTTCAGAAGCGGGGAATGAACTCCTCAGGCCTTTGCCCTTGCCATGCGAGCACTTATTCTACTGAGCTATCTCCCTAGCTCCGATGATTGCACTTTAAAATAAAGAAATTTGAGAGTAGGGAAAACTTACTTTAAAGATGTGTGACTCCCACTTTACATCCAACTCAAAAAGATAGTGTATTTACTTTTTTATACTCTCCTAAGAAAACAGCTGTCAGAATTGAAAAGAAGGCATGACATCCCCAGATAGACCTCAAATTGATAGTTGCAAAAGTGCAATTCGAGATGTGTTACTCATGTAAGTTTTTATTCCCTGTAATTACCTAATAGGTTATAGTTGAAATAATTTTTGAAAAATAGCATTGTATTTGAAAGGTTTATCTGGTTAAATTAATTTTAGAAAAACCTTTATTTTTCAAGGACAGTAACAAAAATACTTTTTCTTTTTAAACTTTTTGTGTTACACAGATGTTAAAATAAAACATTCCATTCTGAGTCATCTTAATGTATATTTGGCATAAGGAGATCCAGTGATACCCCATATATGCATTTATATTATTAGGTAACATCACTAAATTTATGAAAAGATCAACTGAACTTGTTGAAATATAATTTTGCAGATGTGCTTTCTGGCAATGAATAGTAATGTTGTTTGAAAAATAAGAATAAATGAATACTGATTATTTGAAAATCAAAAGGCACATAAGAATAGAAGTACAGGTGAAAATTGATCAGTGTCAACATTAACACACTACCCCAAAAATTAACATACAGTCTGAAAGTGTTTTTCTAATATTGGAAACATTTCTATGAACTATATTATAGCAAAACAATTTAATGTCTCAGATTTAGTAGCATACTTCAAAAATGGCTCTTAAAATTATATGTGTGTTTAATTACATTTTTCAAATGTAAAAGAAATTATTCATAGTTTCAAATTATGGTAAAATGTATAAAAATATATTGTGAATTTTACTTAGTTGATTGCCCTTCATACAAGTATTTTATTACCTTTCAGCAAATGCTTACAACTATCACCAAAATATGATATATTTTTGAATGAGCATAATTCCAACAAGACCAGTTTGGTGAATTTCTATACACTGACAGAAGCAAATTAAGGAAGACACACCTTGGAACTCATTGTTCAATGAGGTAATTCACTTCATTCTTCATTCCCTTAATATTTTTCAAAATCTAGAATGATATTTTCTCCATTTTTGTGCTATTTACACTGTAGCAGCTAAAACTAGTAGACATTTTAAAACTAGTAGACATTAACGTTCACTTCATTAATATTTTATCTCTACTTTTAAAATCCTCCAAAATATATTAGCAAAACATATTACATGTTTTAGATTTTTATGTTTTGCATTACAGATTTATCATGGATAGTTGGTGTTACCAGTGTAACATTTCCTGTCAAGTATGGAGAAATAAGCCGTACAACTAGCCCTTAAAATCATGTTCACTCAGCATTGCCAGTAAACACACAGTGCCAATAACCTCAGTGGCATAGACACTGCTGAACTTTGTAAAGCAATCTGTGAGACTGTATATAAAAATTTGGTACTGGGGATTGAACCCAGAGCCTTGGTCCTGAGATATTTCCTCAAACTTTTTTATTTATTATTTTGAGATAATATCTCTCTAATTTGCTAATTTTCCAAGATTACATTCAAATTAGCCAATCTCCTGCTTCAGCCTATTACACACATGGGATTATAGACATGAACTACCATGCCCATGCACAAATCTATCTTATTTCTTTTTGTTTGGTTTTGTTTTAAAGAAATAACAGGTTTTTAACTGCCTTTGATATTAATGAACCCATAAGAATTAGCTGTTGTAAGGCACATAGAGCCAATACCATTACAAAGTGGTAAAAGCACTTGTACTTAATGGTAGAAATTAATTTATTTTTGGTGGAAAACTCAGTCTCTTCTTCTAGTCATCAAACTAAAAACAGTCAGTGGCAACTTAGCTTTGTACATGATTCCATCTTCTTAAAGTCGATTCCAGGGTCTACTGAAATTTTTGTGGCTTGTTATTTTGAAACGTTACCACATTGCTCCAAAGACAATCCAGCATCATGTTTGTGAAGGATCACATTTTTGTTTTATAGGACTATTCTTTTATTGTTTTGCTTATTATTAATCTCTGTATACTTAAGTTTCAGAAAAAGTCATCAGTGATTGTGCATAACTATATTTAAGATGGAATTGTTATTTACTAGTAATTTTTAAATACCAATGGTAAGAAAATTACTATTTTTCTTACAATTAAGTACTCTTCCATACACTGTAAAACAATGCATTCTATACCCTTTGTTTGTCCTGTTCACCCACCTATTTGATAGCAGATACATCCATGTGGCTTCTACATAGTGTGCATTCTTTTCTCTTGGTGAAAACAATTGTTGCTAATTTATTTGGAAGGAAGATACACTTTCTGCCATTTAAGCAGAAATTTTGTCCCACTGTGAATAAATCAAATGCATCAAGTGGAACCAAAGTCACATCTATTGATTTGGGGATTTTACCAAAACAAACTTGTGCCACATTTATAAAGTGAAGGAGGTCATGGGTGGTGGCAAAATCCTGTATCCCCAGTTCTCAGGAAGTTGAGGCAGGAGGGTCATTTTGCATTCAAGATGAGTAAAGGGTAAGAAGAGAGTCAGTCAAGGCCTTCTTGCATGGCACAGTGAACCTGTCTGAAAAAAAATTGATGATGGAGATGGTGATGATGATGATGATGGTGGTGGTGATGATGATGATGAGGAGGATGATGTACATGCGATTTCTGCCCAACTCTGGTGTTGTGCTTTTGGAACTTTATTGTATTGTATTTTGTGTTTTACTTTCTTCTTCAGTCTGGATTTTATTCTATATGAACAAGAGGGGAAATTTGTTCTAGGATGACAGTTTTCTTTCTACTATCACTAAATACAGGAAGGTATTTAATTATGTGTTTGCATCCTTCATTTACTTATTGTACTTCGTTTTTGTCTTTAAAAGTTAAATTATTTTTCTATAATTTTCCTCACCATCCTTTTGAGTTGAATGCTGAAATTACTTATTTTAATCTGTATCCAGAAATGGTTAAATGTAGTTTTCTATTATATTTATTTATAATTTTTTCATCTCTCTTTTACTCTTAAGTTGAGCTTTATATGGTACATGGAAGGATGCTTTTAATACGATGGTCACTTTTTTAAAATGATAGTCTTCAATTTGTTATCATTTGTAACATGTTTGTATACTTATTTCAGCTAGTAGACTTTATAGTTTGGTTCATCTATCTTAGTTTCCTTCTTTGTTTTTTCTTATATTAAATTTATACAGATTTTCCTTGTTCAAATCCTTATGTTCTCGATTTTTAGCCATAAAAAGGCTTCCTTGGGAATGGTATTGTTCCTCAGGACAGCACCTTTCCCAGGGGCCCGCTTATCTTTCGTCGCTGCAGTCTCTAGCTGGGAAAAGCAAAGGTCCACTCCAGCACTGCGGTCCCTAGTCCCCTGGAAACGCTTGGATCCTCTGGTAACATTAATTTAAATAAATATTATCCTCTTCTATTATGTTTGCTTTGGTGATTAAATTTACATAAATGAAAAAGCGCCCCATATTTTGTCAACTTATAAAATCTATTTAACTGACAGAGGGTCCTCAAATTGCTGTTTCTCTCTCCGTTGGTTTTGGCCAATTTAAAAACTTTCTTATTTTTTTTTCACGTCTAGTGATAATTTAGCAACCATCAACTTTGTTTTAGTAATTACTAACACATATGTGTTTTTACTGTGTCGCTTAGGATATAAATCAGGTCCCTCACAGACTTACACCCCAGGCACATTTATAGCTATCATCATTACATCATCACCATTGTCGTCGTTGTCGTCATCACCATCATCATCATCATCATCATCATCATCATCATCATCATCATCATCATCATCATCCTGAAACAAGGCCACTCTAAGTTGCTAAGTAGCCCAGGCTAGGTATAAAGGCAGGTTCTGCCTGCCTCAGTCACTCAGAGCGCTATAATTATTGTCATAAGTTCTCGTGCCTGGCATATTGGCATTTCTCATGAGTATAAAGTCTTGCATTTACAAACATAAAACAATAATCTAAAAATGTTTTTTAGGACTGCCAAAATAGCTCAGTGAACCTAGCACCTGCTTTGGCCAACTCAGGGACCAGGATTTGATCTATGGTTTGCATGCTGCGCTGACCACACCTCCGGGGTGCGCTGAGATGGCCATTGACACTGGGTATAGTGACGCCTGCCTATAATCCCAGTGCTTGGAAAGCTGAAAACAGGAGAATCACTACAAGTCTGAGCTATGTAGTGCGACCATATAGACCTTGTACCAAGTACATTAAAAAATACATAGATATGTATTACTGCTGGTGATGGATTTAATGGTAATTTTTTGTATGTTTCTACAATCTTTGCCTTGCAATATTTAAGTACTGACAAAACTTTCGTAATATGCCATCTGTGTATTAATTTTGTTTGTGGTATCCTTTGATGACAAATTTTAATTTTATTTAATGTCAAAAAGCTAATTGTGAATGTTCTGTAAGCTCTATTTGCTAAATCACTTATGCATTTTTCTCCATGAATATAGGACTGTAAATTTGTTTCTGATTTCTCTATTTAGCCAGTTTGCTTGATTCTGTGACAGTGAATGAGTTGTTTTTTTAAAGTATTATTTTGGAACATTGTTCAAGTCTGTCCGGATGAGGTCCATCTTAGTAATTTTAAATCAAAATTCTATAATTTCATTTGAATTTCAATAGTAGTATTACGTTATTTTAATATAATATTAATGTATGAATATATGAAATATTTTCACTCAATCATGGAAGAAAGTTTATCATCTTATATAGGTCATTGCTCATTTTTTATCTCTGTCATG
>NW_004524751.1:5090215-5092058 GCF_000260255.1 Octodon degus
AATATTTATACTGAGTTTTTAAAATTATTAATAAAGCTTACACTTAGTAGTTTTCTAGCAAAAACTACACACTTTAATAACATACAATTTTTGTTTTACTACAAAGTTTGATTATTTGTGTGTGTGTGTGTGTGTGTGTGTGTATTTTGTAAGCAAGGGTCTACAAGGCGTTCAAGATCTTGCTACCAGATCAGACTGGTAGCTATCTACCTGTTTACAGCTTCCCAAGAGCTGGGATACAGGCATGCTCCACCATAGCCCATCTCAATGGCCATCTCAGCTGCTCCTGGGGACAGGGCTGGCAAGGCAGGATCAGGGATTGGACCCCTGGCCCCTGCGCCTTCTTGAATGTGCTTTAATCCACTGAGCTATTTGGCAAGCCTTTATTTGCATTTTTTGAATATAGAGTTTTTATAGCATTGGTATATATAATTACTTGAGAATTCATGTCCACTACACTCACCATATATAGCAGTTTCCTCTATTATTAGCACCTTAAATTCATACTACACACATTAGAATCAATGAATCAATATCAAAACAATTTTTAATCAATACTCTTTTGACATCTTTGTAAGATTACTGGACAAGGATGGTCCAATGACAACGTGGTCAAATATCCTAGAATTTATAGTTTCTTGTCCCTTGTGCACCGGTTGTGCTGCACAAGTTTGGGGAAGTATTACCACAAATGCAAATGGTCACTTTAATCACCTCATATCATGTCCTCATATTTTCAAAATGATTTTCAATCATCCATACTGACTCAGTTCACCCGACAGAAGAGTGCTTTCCTTATTTTCCCACTGTAAAGTTACTACTGTAATTGCTTTCCCCCTTTTCTTATTAGAGTACTTAGAAGGAATTTATCCATAGCTGTCCACATTTTAACAAATGGTCCTTTAAACTATTTTGTCCTTGGCATTGAAATCCCTACATTAATTATTTTGAATTCTTCGGAAGATGACATCAGCATCTTTTTTCCATTTATTACACTTCTCATTCATTTTATTATGTCAGTATAATTCATGACATATGTTTTAGATTTTGGGTTTCTACACAATATAGAAATATTTAATTTATTGCTGAAGTTATTGTACTTTTACCTACTGGTATCTCTTTCACTTGACTTTTGGGTCCCCTTAACTCTTTGTTATTCTATTTATATGTGTGGGTGAGGGTGGGGACAGAAGGAAAATAGACAATAACAGAGAGACAAAGACAAAGACAAGTCTCTATTTTTGTCTGTTACTTTCTGTCTTTAACTTATGCTATGGGCTAATCTTATCAATTTTCTTTCCCAATCTTGAGTTTCTTTATAGAAAATATTGTTAAATACTAAATAAGGCCAATATATAAACGTGTTGCTACTAAGAATATAATTATTCCCAACCCCAAGACTTAACGTAATACTAGGGTCGTACTTGGAATGCTTGCCGTTCTGGTCTTCTAAATACGTACTGCTTGTCATGTCATACCAATTAATGCTAAACTGTCTCTCAAGTAAATGTTTGTTTAAAAAATGGTAATACATGAAAACAAGAGACAAAAAAGACCTAACAGAGTAAAAATATATTTATATATAATAACACTTTTGTACATACATAATTATCAAGTTTCCAGTTAGACTGTGTTGTCAAATTGTGTATTCTTCACTACCCACTTTCTATGTATGTTTTTAATTCAGCTATTTGCATTTTTGTTATAAATTACTATGGCATTTTAACAAATCAAAAGAGTTGTGTATCTGCTATTAGAGTATATTGCAAAGAAGTTTAATATTTAATAATTAATGAGCTGGGGACATAGCTCAACACCACAGCACCTGCCTGGCAAGCAGGAG
>NW_004524751.1:5093353-5095198 GCF_000260255.1 Octodon degus
ACTGGTGTCAGATTTCCTTTAGCTTTCACATCCCTTGAAATCTCACATAGATGTTTTTGCTTTTGAATAACAGTCACCTCTTCTAGCTCTTACCTATTGGCTTTAGGACAGAAATTCCCTGGTCATGAAATCCCAGCACTTGGTAGGCTGAGGCAGGAGGATGACTGCTAGTTAGAGGCCTGCCTTGGGAATAATGTGAGCTTAGGACCAGCCTGAACTGCATAGCAAAACCATGTCTCATAAAAACATTAAACAACAGAAAAAAAGGTAAAAGGAAAGAGAAACAAACAAAGAAAGAAACTCAGTAGTTGGTCAACATAAGAATTCTACAACTCTCCAATATTTTCTATGGGTGCATGTCACCCACACCTCTTGCTCTTTACTAGGGAGGTGAGTTGTACAGAAAATAGGAGTTGCTCCAAATGCATACCTTCACTGGATGCTGTAAATCCAAGCTAGAGATGATGTTCTCTCAATATTCTTATTGCATGGTGCCCGGCAGAGTTGTAAGCTGTGCACTCTCTCCTGAGCCTAGAGACTCAGTCTGTCTGTCTGGGTGCATATGAGCTGTTTATAGAAACTTGGGGTCTGTCTACAAGGGTATATACAGAGAATGCCACGGGAAGCAGAGAAACACGAATTCCAGTGGACTAGGAGTGCCATGGACTACACGAGGTTCTACGGTTATTTCTTTCTCTCCTGCCATTCCTTCAGCGCTATGCTTAGGGAATAATTCATTTTGCCTTAATGCAGCGTTCCATGATGCCCACGTTACTCACGGTACATCACTGACTGAACATCACTAGGGAGCACCTGATGGTGCACACGAACAGGACACTGCTGAATAAAGAAGTGTTCACTGAAAGATTTGAGAACTAATTTTCTAATATTGAATTTTTAAGTGAATAAATTGTTATTTTTTGTTTCCAGTGTGCTCATTATATGCTCTGTAAAACACTTCAATAAGGTAAAATGTGTGATTAATTGTATCTTGATTCTAAATTATTCAATGGCTTTTCATGTAATTCAAGCAAATTATGTTGGCCATGTACTCTAAAACAGTGCTAAGGTTTTCCAATTATGTGTTATATGACTTTTGGGATGTAGACATATTACTTAGCAGGAAAGAATGTTATTGGTTGGTATCTAGCAAAGTCCTTTTATTCATATAGAAGATGAGGTAATTTCCAGAAACTATATGCCATAATGCCAATAACTTTTAAAAATTAATTTACAAACAAGTACTAAAAATCTATTGTAGCTAACAGAAATTGCATGTTAATATTGCATACTTCCTCTAAGTGTTAACAAGTTGACAGCGGCAGAGAGACACCTGACAACATGCCAAATGCTTCATGTAATTCAACTCAGACTATAGATCAGGTAGACTCTGAAGGTGTGAAGAAAATGTTTATACTGGGGCTCCAAATCACTGTGGCATTTAATAATTAATCAGTGTTGACAAAATAGGTGTCATAAAACTGAAAAAAAAAACAACAAATATCTTTTGTTCAAACCCCAGTCCTATTAAATCTTTCAGACAGAACTTCCTTTGTGGAAAATTTATAAATCCCATGTTATCTTTTAAAACAGTAGGTGTCCCTTATATGAGTCATAACTCTTGCATAATTGGGTGTTCCAGGACTCTTTCCAAGTTTTCTACAACAAGTATAATTTTTCAAGAATACGTCTGCCATAGAGTCAAAAGAAAATCCTGAAACAATTAACCAAGAAAATTTAATTATATGATTTACATAGCAATATTATTGATGACAGAATCTATGACATGAAGTATGTATTAATAGGTCAGAAAAGGGATGTAGGTTGGGGAGATGGCTCAGTGGA
>NW_004524751.1:5096133-5102076 GCF_000260255.1 Octodon degus
ATCATTCATTGAAATATATGCATTTCATTTCATTTATTGCATTTTTGGAACACCTTAGGAATCCATTAACCTTGAACTTAGAAAAATTGTCTAGGAAATCGATATTTATGAAACAAAAAAGACAATAACAAGATAAGAAGAGTGGTATGGAAGTGAGCACCTTCAAAGTAATCTCAGGTGTGAGGTGCTCAAGGCAGCTTCACTAAGGTGTAAACCTGGGAGTGGAGAGTAAAATATAGAGACAAGAATGAGAGAGATGGCTTTATTCTTGCAAGATATTAATTTAGTGATGCAAGAGAAAACTGGAATTGAAGCACAGTCGAGAGGAGACACCAACGTGCAATGCGACAGAATATGGGGAGCATTTGGGATGCCCACCTAAAATATACTGCTCTTTACTCAAAAACAGTGAAGTGCAGCGTTACCTACAAGGAGATCTTTTTATGGTCAGCTTTGTTTTCCAACTATTCTTTTTGCCTAGTTAGCATGGCTTATAAAGGGATGAGAATTAATAGAGAAAGCAATTGGTAGAACAGAACAAAAAAATGAGAAAAATGAGAACCTGGGTACATTTAGGAATCACATAGAGAAAAAAAATACTAATCGGACACTTACATATTGAAAAAGTTCCATGTCCAGTAAACTTAATACATAACCTATCAAAATAAAAATGAAGGCACCCTTAAAGAATGATCCTTGCCTAATGCCATTGAAAGCCAGAGGCTGTACAGCAAGTGTTAGCTGATGTACATTGGACAAAACATGAGAAGAACCTGTTACTTGTCACTACAAAAAGATCTGACGGATTAACAAAAGTCACAAATGAAAATATTAGTAACAAAGAGAAGCATAACATTTCATAAGCATGCAATAAAATGTGTAGTAGCATGGCTGGGTTTGGGAAACCATCGCCCATTTCATGTGTATGCATATAAACACACACAGAAAAGAACAATCAAATGTATATTCCTGCAAGATAAGAACACAAGAAGAAAAGATAATATTCCCATGGAATCTGTCTTTCATAGGGAAGATTTACTTTTGTTGTCTGATAAATTAGTTGTTTGGAAAAACAGAAAAAGTCAACTCCAATCCAGATCAAAAATTTAATCATGGAAGTTTACTGCAGTTATTTATGGCTTCCCTTAGGACACAGTGACGTCAGCTCCTTGTGAACCTATTAAGCTCAACTCTGGGGAGGAGGAGTCACACTTCATTGGAATCTCAATCTGCAAAGGCAGGGCTGCCTCATTTCCCTTATTATGCTTCTCTGGTTTAAGTCTTCCCAGGGGAGGCAACTTTTTAATAAAGGCTTAAATCTTTGGTTAATATAGTACTATCAGTTGGCTGTCAGCTAACAATAACAACTGCACAAATACATTTACACACCTTGTCCAAATAACAGAGAGTGGAAGAAATAAAGGAACAAAACAAAATAAGAGGAAAATCAACAATGTCATAAAAGTAATTGGAAAACACTTTGCTTTCAGGATCCTGTGGAGCTGGGCTTAATCAAGAAAATAATCCAATGTAAAATAATACAGAAATTTCATTCCCTTGATTGATTTTATTCCCTTTTATTGTTATGTTTAAACAGAACCTATTATACATACTTTGCTTTGGTTAGTCAATACACATTCAAGGGCAATTTAATTAGCTAAATATATTTTAATCAATAAATTACATGTTGTCTACCATATCTAAAATTTTTGCTATTTTATTTATTAAGAGATAGGCAGAATTTGTAAATCAATATTTCCATTTAGAGTAGAATTTGTTTCATAAGACACAAAATCTAATGTCTAGAACATCTAATACTCTACTATAACAAATGGTTCATAAACAATGAGCAAGTGGATTAGTTTTAAGTAGTTAAGAAAGAAATGACCATGACAAAAGTAAATGCCTGTTATACTTTCTATCCAGTATATACTTAGCTCCATCACTAAATTTATTGCAATGTATTTGCATGTTTAATTCCAATATGTTTTTCATTGTTATTGTTTATGACAATCACTGAATTTCTCCAAGGCTTTAGGCTATATGAGAAACATAAAGAGAGTCGTTAAAGTCTTCTGTAAGAAACAAGTACAAGTTGATGGTAATTTGTATTACACAATTTAAAGCCAGATATTTAATTCAATGCTTGCAAAGTCAGGAAGTGATGCTCAAGGTAAAAAGAAAGAGCTCTGTTGAGGTGAATCACAGCCATCCTCAGTGACAGCCAAGCCCTGAGCTCTTCTGAGGATGAGAACATCTGAGTTCATATCAGGAACTCAGCGTGACGTGTTCCTTCAGAAGAACCAACAACATACCTAAACTTCCCCTCCATTTGTGCTTTCATGCTGGTGGCAATGATGCTCAGATGGGCTTGTACAACCAACACCACACTGATTCAGTTCAGCTGGGAGTTACAAGTTGATCATTAATTAATCCATCACAGTAAAACATGTATTTATAAATGTGTGCATATAATTAAATTTGTTTATTGCGTTCATTTTATCAAGTGCTTATGGTTGAAATGCCAAACTAAAGAGTATTTTTAAATATTTGAAATATAATTGAACTTGCAGTCTATGGATTTACATTATTAACTTGGCAAAATTTCCTGTGCATTTGTGACAATGGATTATATACATGGCACAATATTACTAATCATAATAAAAAATTTGAAATGATGCAATATTTTAGCTTCTAAAACATATATGTACTGTAATGTCAACAACTGAAATTTACCATAATATTGAAATGTCTCTAATACACATGCTTTGTTTTAATTTTCTGTAAACTTTAATATTTAAAGGCATTAGAAGCACTGTACATAAAAGTCCCCCAAAACTTAGTAAAGTTTATACTGTGTCAGCGATTAATGTATTTGCAAATATATTTCATAGCTATTGACAAATTATAGAATTGCTTAAAGAATCCCTGAATGAGCATGCATACCTGTAATGGGAGGTTGAGGCATAAAAATGGCAATGTCGGGCTGAAAAATTTAGCTACTGAAACATAGCAAAACAGATAAACAAAATAGATGGGGGTGTAGCTCAGTGCTCCCTGACTTCAATTCTGTGCACCATGGAAAATAAGGATTCTTTTTAAAAAACAGTCATAACTTATGACAGTGCTTAGAGTATGCATAACTATTTAAAAGTAGTATTTTTGTGATAATACATGCCTATAATTCTAGGTACTTGAAAGGATGATGGAAGATGATTGTGTTTGATGTTAAACCAAGCATTTTACTGATAATGTGTCTCAAAAATAAAATAAAAACAATCTGCGGGTACAATTCAGTGTTAGAGCACTTACTGGTACAGATCTTTATCAGAAAATTTAAGTTGCTGAAATTATATTGGAGTGGCCTTCAAAGTTCTGTGTGTAGATGACAATATTGCACTTAAAGGGAGTGTTTCTTTTTTGAAGAGTGCTTCTCCATAGATCTAAGTGGTTTTATAAAAAAATATTTTCTTAAACTAGATGGACAATATAAAGAAAGACAAAATTGACAAACTTCTGGCAAATCTCAATAATTTAGATCAATACCTGAACAGAAGACAACCTCTGGATGTAAGCCAAAAAGCTTCTAAGACAGGCAAGAAAGTTAGGATAGAGTCTGTGTTCTTGTGTTCTTGCTTCTCATGTAAAAGTGATAAATGCCCAAACAATTTTCTGTTATCTAGTTGTCTTAGTCTCTTTATGTTGTTTTATCAAAATACTGATGAGGGTGTAATTTATAAATAATAAAAGCTCACAGGTCTGAAGGTTGAACAATACAAGATCAAAGGGCAGGTAACTTCTGGGTCTAGTGAGTAGTGTTCTGTCTCCTCAAATGGCATCAGTTACTGCATCCTTCCTCTGCAGAGGAAAACATGTCTCTTCATGGGAGTGGAAAGAAGAGAAAAAAAAAAAAAAGGCCTTTCTCATCTCTTCCCAATAGACCCCACATCTTAATATCAACAAAAGGGACATTAAATACCCTCACATGATATTGGGGAGATCTTGGTATTTAAAAAGCGATGTTCTTAAAAGAAGGATTGCCATTCTACTTGCAGAGGAATGCTAGAGCTACAAGTCAGCTATTCCAATAATTTCTTATAGTGGTTCACATCATATGTGGAGAATAGCTAACATACTTATTTTTAGGATTTATTCTAAAATAAAGAAAGAAAAAATATTAATGTTGTAGACATTTAAATATTGTCAAATTTGTGTAAGTATTAAGTTTTCTGAAGAAAGTCAAGAAATACTACACAATTCTAACGTTGGACCAGGGATATAGGTAAGCAGTGTAAGCACCTGCCTGCCAAGTGCAAGTTTCTGAGTTTGATCCTTGGTACGAAAGAAAGAAGGAAAGAAAGAAAGAAAGAAAGAAAGGAAGGAAGGAAGGAAGGGAAAAAGGAAACTAATATTAAAAAATATGAATGTAAAATTAAAAGCTAACAAATGGTGTCTAAAATTTACAAATATAATTTTAAGAGATAATGTCTGAAGTGAAATAGAACAGTACTTTAAATACTGCATTGTTAGTGATCTATGCAGTATTATTATCTCCAAAAAGAAGACCATAAATATTATGAGAAAACAAATGTTATTTCATGAGAAAAATATTAAATATTTAATGTTTTATAATTACTTGGAATCTAACGTATTTCCATTCACAAATTGAAATGAAAATGACAGACACATATATTTTTCTATAAATGAAGATATACACTGACATGTTTTTACGCATGACAAAAAGCAAAAAGAGTACCCTAAAGTTCCATTATGATGTTTCATTTTATTACTTTATATATAAATTGTGTAATTACTTTTAACATTTTATATCAATATGAGTAACTAAAGTCCTGAAGGCATATTTATCTTATAGTTTTAATAGTATAATTAAAATCATTATAACATTAATTTCTGTTAGCTCATTGAAAACAAAGGTTTGTGGTAACATTTTGAACAATTAAGTGCTTAAAACTTGTATTCTGAGTATCTAATTTTTTTCCATATCTTGATTTTATTAATAATGATCCAGTTTTTAACTCACGAGTATAAAACCTGATATTTATGATCTCTGCCCCAACTACCAAAAATAAAATATTTTAAGACAACCATGTACACGTGCATGCCAAGTCTCCTCACAAAGGATTGCCACCTTCAGTAAACTCATGGCTGAAACACGAGCCCACACCAGTGGAGGCAAGGGCCTGCACAGCCTGTAGCAGCCAGTCTGCTGCCTCTGGCGGGGACATCACCGGCCTCCACTTGCTGGCGGGCGGCCTGGGAGAAGCGATGGTCAGGTTCTGAGTGTCAGCTACGAGCTTCAGTGAGGAGCACAGTGACCCCCCCCCCAAGAGTCTTCATTCTGGGATGGTTCTACAACCCTTAGACAGCAGTCGGCGAACTCCACAAACAAGGGCTCTTGCATGTAGACTCTCATGAGCTTTGCTTTGTCATCCCCCTGACCGAGGTTGGCCATCAGCTGTCTCAGGTGCGGATTAAGCAGTAAGTTTCTTAATGGTGCAGATTCACCTAAATTCTTTAAATTTTGCAAAGAAACTCTATCTTCTTCTTCATCACTATTGAGAAAATCAGCTACAGACGAATCGTCGTCTTTGTTTTCCTCAAGCTGTGCAGCTTTCAGGAGAGGAACCGATCTTCTTTTCTCAACAGGATGAGTTTCAAGGTTGCACTGCTCTCTGTGCTTCTTGAAGCAGGTCACGGAGCAGCAGGGCACGCGGCAGGTCGGGCGCCTGGACTTGGGCTTCTCCAAGCAGGTCACGCAGACCGCGGTGCTGCAGCCCACCGACGCCACAGCGCGCCGCACAGCTCGCTCCGAACGCCTGAGCATCTAATTTAAAGATAACAATACGCAGTGTATCAACCATGGTTACTTTACTATTATCTTGTTTTCAAATTTTGTTTTACATTTTTCTCTTTTAAAAAAAA
>NW_004524751.1:5102425-5104526 GCF_000260255.1 Octodon degus
AAAAAAAAAAAAAAAAAAAAAAAAAAAAAAAAAGTGCGCTAACAGGCTTGAATGTACTAGATTAAGAAAGCTCTTAGATATTTATAAACATTTTGCATACCAATTATTTTTATTATTCGAGTTGTTTATAAGTAGAGAGATTATAAGGCATTTTCTTTTATTATTTAGATGTGTGACACATCTTTTAACTTCTCATTTTGTAACTTAGCAACCAAGACCAATTAATGTGTATCAAAATATAAGTGTATTTGTGAATATATTTAAGAGATATATGTAACTATATATATGTAGATATATTATTGTTTTTAATATTTCAGTAATGTCTTGCCATTTCTTAAAATATTAACTTTCTTGAAAACATGCAGTTCACCTTTTTTCTTCTGAAATATTAGAATTGTATATTTATATATACAATATAAATGGGTAATATATTATCTTAGAAAACAATTACTAAAATAATTATTTTAAAATTAAAATTCATTTTTTGAGATGAAGAACTCTGTCGAAAATATTTCATGCACAAAAGGAAAAAAGTCATAAAGCTCTTAAGCAAAGAGAGAAATATGTGGAATAGTACAACTATTATATTACATTTTTTTGTATAATGTTTAACTAATCATGTCATGATAACAATCAAAAGCTGAAATGTATGGTGCTCTAATATATTGTTGTGACACAATTTGTTCTCTCTTACTAGGATTAGCTAAATGCATTTATGTGAACCTTCTCTTTTTTTTTTTTTTTTTTTTCAAAGAAAGAAAGAAGAAAAGTAGATGTTTAGAAGGCTTCTAACTTTCTGGGATGTCAAATGCCACCATATTGAAATAAACCATCAAACAAGGAATAAAATATCATTTCACATCCATTCAGATGGCTACAATCAAAATCAAAATAAAATGATGATTGTACAAGGATGTGCAGGAATTAGACTCTTCCTATATTACTTGTAAACATGAAGTATGGCAAATATTTTGGGAAATAGTATGGCAGGTCCACAATTGATTAACCTAAGTTGTCTCATTGTGCAGAACTTCTAACTCCTAAATATACATTCACTAGTGATGAATACATATTTCTATGAAAAAGCTTTGGCACTAATATCCATAGCAACATTATATACTGTCACCAAAATTTGGGGAAAAATAAAGGTATACATCAACTGATGAATGTGTGAGTAAAATGTGTTTCATGAAATAAAATATACTTCAATATAATGAAATGCTAACCATGTATGAATGTTGAAAAACATCATCCTTCTAAGTCAATAAAGAGTGACACAAAGAATTACCTACCATATAATTTTATTTACATATAATGTGAGGAGCAGATATATCTATTGAGTGAGAAAGTGAATGAGTTGTTTCCTAAGACTGACAAGATATGAAAATTGGAGGATAGGGCTAAAGGCTGCAGGGGGCACTTTAAGAGGCAATTATAATTATATTAAATGGATTTGTTGCAGTAGACACATGTATCTATAAATCCACTGAATGTTGTTTACCTATTTTCTCTAAAAGTGCAAATTTCATACTCTAACAAATATATCTTATCAAAGGTAATTTGATAAGCCAAGCTAAAACAAAACTCTTTCACTGTATACTCTCATCCAATAACTATTTAAGTTTAGTTGCAATTCTTATACAAAAGTGAATTACACCTATTTTCAAATTTTGGAAGGTTAAGGTTAATTTCTTATGAAATGACTCCCCTTTGATAGAAAATCTATATTATTAGCAATTCCTATAGTACACTCATTTGCCATGCTGGCCGCACTCCCAGGCTCACTGAGAGAGACATTGAAACTGGGCATGGTGGTGAGCACCCAGAATCCCAGTGTTTGGGAGGCTGAAAACAGGAGAACCACTACAACTCCAGTGTATGTTGCGAGACCCTGTACACCCTGTAGACCCTGTCCTAAATGCATTGAAAAGAAAAGAACACAATCTGAGATAGTTGTTCGAGTGCAGATAATTATTCTGTGTCCAGTTTCTTGAAGTGGACACCAGATATTCAGAGTATTGAAAACAGCTTAGAAACTGAACTGCCAACAAATACAGCAGTGTGTGACAGATGTGTAAAAATTTAATATAGAGCAAACCAA
>NW_004524751.1:5106214-5107861 GCF_000260255.1 Octodon degus
CTTTTATCTCCGTCTTCCTTCCATGCTGACTGTGAAGACTGGAGCTCCTCTGAGGAAGTGGCATGCTTCATCCTTCCTCAGTTCCCTTTTAAATCCTTTTCATGCTGAGTCACTCTAGAGTGAGCCCTGCAGACCCTAGAGAGGTTCACCCATGCTTCATAAATTTTCCTTAGTTACAGCAAGTAGCATTCCTAGGATTATACGTTATCCTACAAATTTGAGTATGAAAAATAGGGTTTGAAATAATCAAACATTTCTGGAAGGGGTAAAGTCACAATATTAATTTGTTGCATCTACTCAAAAATATGAGAAAAGGTTATAGATTTGTTTTAGCTAGGTTGGGGTCTCTATTGCAAAGTAACTTTCACAAAAAGTGTCATCTTTCCATTAAACACTTTATTTGCCATTAGCATTTGAGATTTATGAGGTCATAATTGAGTTTTTATAATTTGATACAGTTTACAGCAATTGTGAAAGTAATCATTGTTCTCATCTGGATCATAGTTGATAACTCAAAACATTGTTGAACAGTGAAGTAGTGACATTGTATCAGAATCAGAAAGCAGAAAACATGTTTTCAAATTCAGAATTAAAAGCTAAATATGTCAAGACAGAAAGTGTTATTATAGTGTGTACTTTCAAAATTGAATTAATATTTGAAAATGTAATCTACTAATATGTAAGATCATTTCAAAGCGTTTACAAATCTCGTGACTGCTGAAGGAAGTTGGAAATGAAATAAAAATGCCTACTTGCAATAAAAACATCAGTATTGCCAATTGCTAACTGTCGAAGTTTATTCTTTTATTCTTTCCTGAAACACATCATTATAAGGCCATTAGTAAGCAGTTAAATTTGCAATTTGTAGAAATGTCACATATTTGAAGATATTTTACATACAGAAAAGGCATTGAATATTGATTAAAGTAATATTATCAGGTAGATTTATTTTAAAATACTTTTTGTTGTATTAACAAGCATATTTTCATGTCACAGCTAATGACTCTGAATTATATATCAAGCTATTATAAAAATCAGCATAATATTTCCTTTATTTTCTTTTATTAACATTATATATAATAAATAGCTGTTCAGCAAATAAATATTAAATCTTTTCTGAAAATGTATTCCATTTTGCTTAATATAACAGGGAAAATGACATATGACATGTTTAAATTTTCATGAAGGTTTGAATTTCACAGGAAGACTTACAAATTTTAGTAATATTAATATCATATTAGGCAAATGTTCTATCATTCTAACAATATATTTAAGGCAATTAATCGGCAAAGATAAAGGATTAATTTTGTTCCATGTTTGTAGAGGTAGTGATCGAAGACGAACTGTATTCATTTATTTGAACTTCAGATTAAGGAGGCATACCACAGTGAGGTATCAGCTATTCTAACATAATTTTTGCCTTGTGAGTCAGGAAACAAAAGTGGAAAAGATAATGTGGAAATGCTCTGTGGCATTGTTCCTCTCTGTAGGGGAGTCTCAAAATGCTGGATCAGTACCAGCCACTCCGCCCCTCCAGGACCATGTGTCTAAAGTTTGGAAATACAATGAAGTATTACTACACTATAGAGAAATAAACTTGAAACTTTGACAGGTAAGTGGAGGCAACTAGAGACCATACTCATAAAT
>NW_004524751.1:5108074-5111501 GCF_000260255.1 Octodon degus
TATATATAATTTACCCCCCAGTTACTTTTTACTAATTTCTGGGACAAAATGTCAGATACCCAAAATTAAGAAAGAACAGGTTTATTCAGCTCACAGTTGTGGATGTTTCAGTCTATACTCCACTGTCTCCAAGGCAAAGCTGCATATGGCAGAAGGCAGCCATTCATGATGGCAGGAAACAGCAAATAGCAAAGAGAGGAGCAGCCACTACTTCTAGCAAGTCTCTTTGCCTTTCTTCCATGCTGACTGTGAAGACTAGAGCTCCTCCCAGGAAGTGGCATCCTTCATCCTTTCTCAGTTCCCTTTAAATCCTGTTCATGCTGAGTTACTCTAGGGTGGGCCCTGCAGACCCTAGAGAGGTTCATCCACACCCAAAAGTGTAGAATTGCTGAGTTAATTTAGTTAAGCTTTTAACTTATCGAATTGACACAATGTATCAACCACTATAATCCACCCCTTGTCAACTTGGCACTTGACATATTTCTTTAAAACAGTCTCCAGATTCAATGACATGATTATTAACATTTCACAACTTTAACAATATAACTCCAGTTAAACTATCATTAAGAATCACTATTAAGTCTATCAACATTTTATTACATGAGAACTATAGCCCCTCAAAGACTAATGAACATCACTTTATGAAAACGGCATTTAATTTATCTGCAAGAAGTGTCGAAGTTCTAAAAGTTTAAGCATTGCTAAAAGAGTCCGAGTTCCAAATTAAACAGTTCCAATATTTAATGGCAGAAGAAAAACATTATCATTCCAAAAGGTTCAAACAGGAGGATACAAAGCATTGGGACCAAAGAAGGTACCAATCATACAGGGCAAACATTAAGTCCTGTAGTTCCACATTCAACATCCCAGGTAATCTGTGGCAAATAGTGAGCTATACATGGTTCCACCTCTATGGCACTTCTGCTGGTCGTAGCCCCCATGGCTCTTCTCTGGTGCTAGCTTTGCTTCTTCCTTGCAAGTTTCTTCAGAAAATCCACATTTCTGGCTTTTTCTAACTTCTGGGCTGTCCAGTGAATAGGCTTCTCACTCATAGCTTTACATACTGCCCTTTGAGGGGCACACTGGTCTCCAAGGCCTTCTGAAACCTAGGTGGAAGCCTTCTTAACCTCAAAACTCCTGCATTCTACATGCACCTAATAGCAATACCAAATGGTTAATTCCAAGGATAATTCCAATTTCAAATGGATAATCCCTGGTTACCAGCTGAATTGGTAACCAGGTTTCCTTCTCTCTTGACTATAGGAGCCAAAGACCTGGATTGCTGGGCACTCTGATACTGATTCTGAGGAACAAATTTTCTATGCTGCTGCTATTCTGGAATCTGGTGTGTCCACTGTGTCCATTCTGGAACAAAGTGCTCTGTGTGTTTGTACTCAAGGAAAGTCCCTCATCCTTGTAGCTCTGAAGGTTCAAAAGGCAAGGACATTCAACCTATTGTGATGACCTCGGGACATCTTTTCTCTTTTCCTATTCCTCCTGAGAAATGGAGATCTCTGCTCCATCTTTACTCCATAGTCTTCCAGGCACTTCTTTTCTGGCCAAAGTCACATTTTGAATCATCATTCTGGGCTCTTTGTTCTTGATTCTCTACATAAATCTGACTAAAATTCCCCAACAATAGCCATGCCACTGTCTCAACAGTTGACTGCCTTGAAATTTCTTTTGCCAGATTAATCAGTCCAGCTCCCATAATCTCAGTCTCAAGAAAACTCTCCGGACCTGAACGAAATTAAAACAAACTTTCTTCCAAGCCGTAACACATATCCTCTGGTGTCCGATAACCAATGAAGTCTTTTTTCCCAGGAGAAACCTCTGCATCTCGGTCTTTACAGGCAGGATTTTTATTAGCATTCAGGTTCTCTGTTCTCTGACCAGAAGCTCCCGTACAGAACAGCCAAAGGCACTGCAGTGCTCTTCTTTCAGGTGACATCTCTGAACCTTTCCTATCTCTTTCCATAATCCATCCCCAAAAGCTGGTAAGCCACAGTGTCTGGTATAGTCACAACAATGAATCCACGTCTCTGGTACCAAATTCGGTCTCAGTTAATTTCACTCATTATTGGGATAAAATATTGAACACTCCAAATTAAGTAAGGGAAGGTTTATTTAGCTCACAGTTTGTGCAGGTTTCAATTTATACTTAACTGGTTCCAATGCAGAATAGCACATGGCAAAGCCAGCCATTTATGATGGCAGAAAACACCAAAGTGCAACGAAAGGATCCAAACCTGCAACTTCTATCAAGTCTCTCTTCCTTCCTTCCACGCTGACTGCAAAGACTGGGGTTCCTTCAAGGAAGTGGCATGCTCAATCCTCCCTCAGTACCATTTTATATGCTTTTTGTGCTGAGTAACTCTAGGGAGTATTCTCCACGCCCAGGGAGGAACCTTCACACTCTAGGGAAGAGGGATCTCCACACATTAGGGAAGGGTCTCCATGCCCTAGGACATGGAATTGTCTAGCCCATCTAGTTAAGCTTTTAACTTGTCAAGTTGACACAATGTATCATGCACTACAAATATATATATATATATATATATATATATATAATAAAACAGTAGCTCTCAGTTAAAAATATAGTCTAGAAAATGACAGCTTGGGGAAACCAAAGTTAGTGGAGATTATTTAGGAATCATGAAGGAACTGACAGAGGAAGAAAAAGTAGGATTTAGTGGTACAGAATAAATAGATCACATTGCAGAAGCGATAACATTCAGTGTTGCTGACACTGCCTGACTAACCATCATTTCTGAACCAAAGTGAAATTAATACTTCTGCTCATAGAGTCTTGGACACATGCACTGGGACTGAAAGTGTCACTTGCCATTAGAAACAGGGAGGAAATGGGAAATAGTCCTTCCACAGAAGCCTTCCACAATCAACAGTTGGTAAGTGACCTCGGCATAAGTGCTGTCAGCTAGAACATGGAGGAAGAGCTGCCAGCGATGTCGCAGTCAGGAAGAGCAGAGGTTTGGACCCTAGGTCCCAGAGATGCATTTCTGTAGCTTCATACTGTAAAGTTCCCAGAGTTCATGAACAGGAAACAGTCAAGAGAGGTGTCCAGCAGTTGGAGAGCAAACTGGGAGGAACCCCACCATGAGGCAAGTGGTGAGGAACACGAAGCAGGTCCCAAAGTCATAGTCCTGGACCCTTTAAGTTGCACAGGCGTGGAAGGTTACATCAGTGCCATGTTCTCACAGTAACCAGAACTCTACACTCAGCAGCATCTTGAGGATGCACTGTCATATTAGATTTCCAGTGTAAATAGAAACTCATTCTGACTTGAGCTCTGTTCTTAACTCTAGGCTGTGGAAAGAGACATTCTTCCAACACAACAGAAAATTCTCTGCTGTATTTCATTTGATTGCACCACATTTTACATTTTGTTTTTATATTATTTTTTATT
>NW_004524751.1:5114731-5116004 GCF_000260255.1 Octodon degus
GGGATTCAGTGTCTTCTAATCTATTCCATTGATCCTCAGGTCTATTTTGATGCCAATACCATGCTGATTTTATCACAGTAGCCTTGTAGTATAATTTAAGTCAGGAATTCCTTTGTCTTTTTCTAGCCCTCCTACTTTTATCCCTATCTTTTGCCAGATACCTTTCACCTGTGTCTTATTCATTCTTTTTTTCCCTCCTTTTTAATTTTCTCCTTTTAACTTTTTCTCTAAAATTTATCTCAGTCACACAATCTTATCCCAAGTCCATTTTTTTCCAAAAAAAATTTGTAACTAGATTTCCCTTTTACCCCCTTCTAAATATATAACATAATCTCATCATTATTAATATATCTTAACTCTCTCATAACCCCCCATGTGACAGAGCAGAGGACTTAAAAAGAAAAAGAAAGAAATCTCCATTTTTCTTTTGTCCTTCCTACTCTGACATTAATCAGGCTTTAGATAATTGATGCTATAAAACTACATGCAATGTACTTTCACCACTCGAAGAGACACAGCTACCATATTTAGTGTACCTAACTATAGGTTAAGACTAGAGATATTAAGATGTTTATGCTATAACTATAGGTGTCTTACAGTTTTGCCTTTTTGTATTTTCTTGATTTAGTTATTAAATGAGGATTACTTAGAAAGGCTATGTCATGTTCTTTTATTTCCTGTGTATATTAGGTAGTTATGCTGTGTATTTGTTCTTTCAGTGTTCTGATTTAGTAAGTGTCTAGCCCGTCCCCTCTCTGCTCACTCATTTTTTTCACCTTAATCTCCAGTGACAATATTATTGAAATTATTCTTTATGTTTTTTCCGTGTAAACCCCTTCTCACAGAGTTTTAAACTCCTTCACAGTCACCTTTCCTTCTCTAGTATTATTCCTTAATCACCCTTATCCTAAGCCTCTTGTTCTAACCACCTCCAATTCTGCTCACTTCACATTACCTATGTCATTAAAGAACAACCACAAATAATAAACTCTTATTGTTATGGCTTGTGTCTGGGTGCCCCAAAAAGCCTCATGTGGTCATGGTGGATGGGATTTTCAGTTGTAGCTGAATTGAAAGTTTATGAGTGGTTCATTGTCTAGTGTCAAGATTGAATTAGTGAGTGGCCACACCCACCCTAGTGTGGGTGGTCTCCATGCAGTATAAGGGAGAAACACAGACTTGCTTCTTCTTTTAGATCTTGTTGCTTTAGCAACTATGAATTGTTGCCCCCAGCCATGCCACTGTTCCTTGCAGCCAGATATTGTGTTTTGTA
>NW_004524751.1:5116824-5118846 GCF_000260255.1 Octodon degus
ATTGTAAGTTGCATAAATAGCAAATGTATATTAAAGAGAAACAGAGTAAGATAGGATCTGAAACAAATTAAAAATTAAAATTATAGAAGAATTGCAACACACATCTTCAAGGATACATCTCCAACAATTTAAGGAATTCCCATTAAGCCCTAAATCAAACAAGTCTCAGTAGTGCCATCTTAGGGTCTGAACTATCAATATAGCAGAAGCAATAGCCTGCTTCTCAAAGAGCAGCATCAGCATCAAAAACAAAAGGCCGGAAGTGTAATTTACATAAGAAAAATTGTTTTATTATAAATCTTTTGTAGAAATAAATATGAATTGTAGTTTAAACGTCTATCAAGTTTGAAACATGGCTTGAAATGTTCTCACTAACGAAATTAAGATGTGCACCTTTTAGAGTTAATTAGAACACAAAGACACTGCTGTGATGGTTGAACCAAGAACCCAGCACAAAGAAGAAATAAATAGAGAAAGCAGATTTTTATTCCATGAGTACAGTTCTTCATGAGTTCTCCTTTCCTTCTACCTGCTTGTATTCTGTTCTTCTGCTATGTAACAAAACAGCGCAAGAGCCTGCACTAAATGTTTCACCTTGCTCTTAGAATTTTAGTCCTCCTAGGATGACAAATGAATTTCTTTGCTTAATCAATTACCCAGTCTGCTGTATTATAACAGGAGGAAACAGAGTAAGACAGGATCTGAAACAAATTTTTAATACAATTTTATTTTCCCCACTTTTGCTGGGATGATTATATAATACTATGCTGTTCATGAAATTTTGTTATTCTGACAAGATTGCTACAAATATTTTTGATTTTTAAACATCAATTTTGATGTCATCTTGCACACTTGTTTACAATTATCTGTATGTACCCATAAAATCATTATGAAAAACCTACAAAATAAAAAGTATTAGATCTTTTAAATAATTTTCCAAACCAATCACTTCATATTTTCCAAAGCAGCAACTTCATCAGGATTAGAAAACATTATTCCCTACTGAAGAAATAGGAAACATGCAATAAAAAAAATTAATGAATAATGCCACAAATTTATTTATAAGGCTGAATACTAACTGTTTTAATTTGATTTTTATGTATTACTGATTTTCACATGTATGTTTCAAAATGAAGTAAATCCTTTAGAAAATTTTCACTAAATGAAAAATAATTTTTCCCAAATTGCAAATTGTGTCAACTTTTCCTAAACTTGAAATTTTGTAATTTTAAGGATAATCTCAAGACTAAACAACAGTGATTATAAGTAGTACCTATTATGACACTAATTTATTGTTAAAGTAATTTCCATATGAAAATGATTAAGAAAATGTTTGATTTTTGCTATTTTTCATAGTGTTTAAAATGTAAAGTTAAGGATAAAAAATAAGCGGAATTAAAAATAAATGTAGAACCATTGCAATTATATCCAAGGTTTCTAAAATCCAGGAATATTGGTCACACCTGTGAGCCCAGCTAGGAAGGAGGAGTGTGAGTTCAAGGCCAGCCAAGATATACTTAATAACATCTTGTCTCAAAAATAACAACTAGAAATTTTTTCTCAAAAACATTACATAAATTTGTTTATACTACACAAAAACAAAAAAAAAAACACAAAAACAAAAAAAAAATGATACAACTCATTTTTATAAGGTCATGTATTTAATAAAGGATATTTGATATTTATCAAGTGTTACCTTTATCACTTTGTCTAATTTACCATATTTTCACAAAGCTAATAAAAAGTCTGTAGGGACACAAGAAATGCTTGTTAGGCTCTTCTTTCACTCAAGTATATTTTCAGACATATTTATGAATTCCAATAATTTATTTTATTTTATAAGTGTTCTTACATTGATCTCACAATGAAAACAAGCCATTACCTCAAATCACGTAAAATTACCTTCTAGGGTCAGTCTACTGAGTTTTTCTTCATCCATGACTAACTTCTGAATTTTGAAGACTTACTGACTGAAAAGAAATTCCTGGAAAATATTAGTTATTGCTAGTAAAATAAGGACAT
>NW_004524751.1:5118984-5124750 GCF_000260255.1 Octodon degus
GCCCCCTGGTGGGCTGAGCTGGCCACACACACCACACACACACTTTCTCTCTCTCTCTCTCTCTCTCTCTCTCTCTCTCTCTCTCTCAAATAAATAAATAAATAAATTTTATAAATTAAACTAGGCACAATGGATTATTTCTACTTTAATTTGAAAATATCCTTAAACAATTAGCTGGACAAACAATATCAGACAGGGCTGGGGAGATACTTCAGTGGAATAAGTGCTTGCCTGGCAAGCACAAGGTCCTGAGTTCGATCCCTGGTACCACACACACAAAAAAAAAAATATATATATATATATCAGACAAGTCATAATCATTTCATTATCTTTCTCTTTAGAGGGAGATAGCCTGTTAGGTATAATAGCATACTAGATATAGTGTTAGATATATGATCTCCCTATGTACCCACTTATATTTTCTAGCGTCAATGTAGTTATAATAAAATCTACAAGAAAGTTAATGTATGGCTACCAATTTATGTAATTTTAATTAATTCTTGAATTATTTAAATAATATATACTAATATCTATTAACATTTTGAATGTTCATTGCATAAAAATAAGTCACTCTATAACAGAAGAATCTCAATTTTAACTCACTTCTCTTAGCTTCAAAATTATAAATCCTTCTAACTAATCAAATAACTTAAAATTAAGTAGTATCCAATTTCATAAACAATTAATTTAAAAATGTCAGCTAGTCTTTCTTCATTGTGTCTGTGAGGTACTGATTGTAACCTTTCAAGTCCGTCAAAAAATTAATGTGAATAAAATTTACTTCCACAGAACCCATGAGAATGTTCAGTGGAGGAAGAGTCAAAATAAATAAATGTATAACTGGAAAGAGCTGTTAGTTCATGACCATTTGTGGCAACGTAGCCTCTTCCATTTAGTTTCCTCTTTCACCAGCTTGTGTATGACTACTAAAATGAGATAATACAGTATAAAAGTTTTGGAATAATTACACACCCATAGATAGCCACTTACATTGGTTTTAAATACTAATAGAATTTTGTGTGTAAGTTCACCATGGCAGATTGAACTAATTTCATAGATCAGTGCACCTAGCACAAAAATTTGCATGATAGATGTACGTCCCTTCTGAAAATCTCTTTGCTCTCATCCATTTCAACCGTTTCTCAGTACTTTGCTAATATAAAGTATTTGTCGACTTTGTCCTTCCCTAATGTAACAGTCTTTTTACTTTTAGTCCAAACTATTTTTATATTTTGAGGGTTTTTGTTTTTTGTATTTGTTTTTGTTTTTTGGTACTGGGGATCAAACTCAGACCTTGCACTTGCCAAGCTGCTATATCCCTGACTCTATATTTTGTTTAACATGTTTCCATCTTTGTCCAATAAGATTTCTTCATTTGCTATTTTTCATCCTCTTTTAATTTTACAGTACATACATGATAACATTATCATATCTATGTCATAATCATGATGCATTACAAGACTCAGAGGCAAAAATAAGTCATGAATGAAATAATTAACACTTATTTATTCTGTAAGTCTCCTAGTTAAAGAGTTAAGTGAACCACGTTGAATATACTGATCTCAAGTCAGATGGCCTTTTTCATACTTTGAAGGACACTAAGGGCATCTTCACTAAGGTTCAGCTAGGACTTCTTGATGCTTTTCCTTGATACATGTCCCTCACAGTCCAGCACATGTTCCCATGTTCTTTCTTCTCCTGATTTCAGCTTCACGTAAGTTCAAACAGAAATACACAAATGTGAGAGTCAGCCAAATAGCTCAGTGGACTAAAGCACCTGCAAGCAGGTTCCGGGGCTGGGAGTTTGATCCTCAGGCCTACTGTGCAGGTCCCGACCCTATGCATGCTGAGACAGCAACTGAGACTGGGTGTGGTAGCACACAGCTATAATCCCAGCTCTTGGGAGGCTGTAAACAAGTGGGTCACTATGAGTCTGACCTAGTAGTGAAACCCTGAACACCCTGTAGATCCTTCTCCCCCCCAAAAAAAAAGCAAAGAGTAGAAGAAGAAAGAAATATAATGCTTTCAAGCTTTTGTTCTGCCACATATTGGAGGTTGGATTGACCCAAACAATTCATAACTGCAGGAGGCATCTTAGATGCAAGAACCCAAAAGTTTTTGTTATGATGTGTCAGGATACAGCAGAGGAAAAACTTGAAGCAGTGACCATTAAATGCACCTGCTTCAGGTCTAAAGCACCACGTGTAGCACATCAAGAAATCTCACTTTGCGAAAACTTCATGAAAGTTTTCCTGATGAAGTATCACATTATTTACTCAAATTATATACGCCAAATAGAAATTGGTTGAATATAGTTAAAAGCTACATCCATTTTATGTATTAACTCATATTACCATATGATTGATATTTTTACTCTTTAAAAAAAACAAATACCATGAACAAAAACAAAAACACAACAACATAAGACAACACAAGTGGTAGAGGATTTCAAAACAAGAGCAGGAAATTAACAATTGTTGCTGTGAATTTTTACTTTGACTAGCACATATGATTGATCTTTATATGCTACTCAAGACTATTAGCTGAGATGTCTATTTCTTCCTTAAATTCCTTTTCATACTTTTTGTTGATCTTCAAAGAAATATAATTTTAAGCTTTTCTTTCTTGTTTTACATTTGTTATTTTTACAATGGAATTGTACCAGTTCCACCATTAAATTTTTATTTTAATATTTTATTTAACCGCTTTGTTTAATTGCATAAATAACTCCTAAAGTTTAGAAATATTTATTATCAGTGAGCTTTCACTATATTGTGATAGTTCATTTGACAAACTGTGACTGTGTTAGAGCTCTGGGTGACCACGGTCCTCAAACTTGTGTGACTGAACTAAGAGACTCATGGAAAGTTAATTCATGGTTGGGTTCTTATACACCTCAGTGCATTAATTCATTCACTCTTCCATGCCTTTGGGAGTTCTGTGTCTGTTTGATGTGGCACCGCCATGCTCGGTTTCCTGGCAACTGCAAAGTCAACAGATGTGCTCCATCGTGCCCCTCTGCCATTACGTTCCTGCCTCGGATCCAACTGACCATGAACTGAATTCTCTTAAATCAAGTGCCAAATAAACCAGCCTCCTTTAAATTTTGTTGCAAGATATTTTTTCTCAGCCTTGGGTAGTTGTCCAACACAGTGATGGATTAGAAAGATCAGTATCCCTAGCCCTTGTACATTACAATGTAAACTTTGGCTTGATTAAATTCAAAATTCAAAAAAGAGGAAATCCACATTGCCATGGATCATCAGAGCAAGTAAAAGATAGCTAAAATCCAAAGCTTGCCATATTATGAATTAGATTAAGCTCTCTAACAGAAATTTTGAAAGGCACCAAGAATAACATGGAACCTATTCAACATTAGCTGTGCTGAAAGTGATTTTATATGTATTGATCCATTTAGATACTATAATATCCCAGTGAACACCTATTAGTACATTGACTTTGTAAATAAGGAATCTATAGGTTATAAAATTTTGAAGTCTAAGCTAAAATCATACTCATCCTGAAAACTATGTCACCAAATTTAGAGAAATAGACCTTTTAATTCCCTATGGGAAAGAGCCTCATTCAGAAGGTAAAGAAATAACTACATATTCTTGAGATAAACAAAAGTAAAAGATGAAAACAGGGCAATCATATTAGACACTGAAACTTTCTTACCAGGACTTCCAATATGAAATTATACTCTCCTATACCTTCATGGCAAGTATCTGACTTTATATTTTAACTTGAGTTCATGTCATCCATTCACACATTTCCTTTAATGATGAGAATGATTTTATTTTGTTAAAGACATTGTTTAAGACTTTTATTTATAGATGTTACTCTAGAAACTATAAAAATGTGTCAAAATGCATTAAAACCTGTACATAGAGAAATGTTATGTTATTCTGGTATCAATGTGTTTGTGTGTGCAGATACACGTATAAGGTATGTTTTTCTACCAAGAAAAGACTCTCCTATAATACTGTGTAACTTGTTCCTTTATGCTTGTGTTTTTAATGTTCTGAATATTTTACCATGCTTTATCCCATTCAGGTCTTGTGAAATAGCTCCTCCTCATCAATCTCTAATTTAATGAGAAAATATAATATGTACAACACTAAAGGAACCAAATTATATCTTATCTTATTACAGTATGCTTCCAACTTCTTTTAGAAGTTATCCTGTCCAGAATTTTCTTCTTTTCAAAAGCCCCAGACCAATAACACAAAGTACCAATTCCTTTAGCTTGGATTGATTAATACAGCTAAATCCCCAGGTATGGTGGCTCATGCCTTGTAATAGTTCCAGATCTTTCTATCTAAGGCAGGAGGACCACTGTAATTTTGGCTACAAAGTAAATTCAAGCGAAGCTAGAGCTGGAAAGTGAGTCCTTATCTCAAAAACACTTTAGTCTTTGAAATGAAGAAAATAAGATGTTTATGTTTCTATCTTCAAAGGTTAGAACAGTTACTGTTACAATGCAGAAATAGTTTTTAGGATAAGCTGAGGATGTTGCTTCTCTAGAGGAAAAAGTTCAGGGAAGTTAGATATTAAGTTAAACAGTATAAATTGTCACCATAAAATATTGTACACTGTTTTCATACAATTTATTTCATGTTAAATATAGGCAGATATTAACTGCCAAAACATAAAATATATTAATAAGTTAACATATATTTTGAATGCTGTCGCTTAGCATTATATCACAAATTAGTGACTTTTTAAAATTATAATTTAATTTAAGAAGTAACCCTAACTTACACTTGTCTCATTGCTTAGAAATTCATTATTGTAAGGAATGACCACAAGTTACAGAAATATATTCAAGTATTAATGCATTATAACTACACGGGAACTTATTTGTAATTGATTTCATCAAGAAGTTTAGCAAATAATGTTCTAAACAGTTCTTTTATGTTTAATATTTTTCAAGTATTTAATTTCTGAATGCAAGAAGAATAAATTTTTCAAACTATGTAATGCCTTTTAAATATACTTTTCCAACATCAAACATAAGATGTCTATTCATCTTATGTGTTTAGATAGGCACAGACATTTTCAGAAACAGATGTTCATGGAAATATATTAGAATGCAGACATCAATGTTATGTTTATCTCATAATACTGGTTTAGAGTCTTAATTTCTGAACCAGTACTTAAATCAACATTACAGAATATTTCAGTAATTTATATAGTCCTTCATTTCACTGAACTAAAAAACTGCCCTCAAATGCAGCCAGCCATATGACAGACCTAGTGGTACGAAAAACTACCAATGAATTTTGCCAAAGAACCAGATGCTGTCTTTGGAAGAAAATTCCCCAGCTTGGCAACAGGAGCTCATAACATCATCCAACTCACTCCTCCACAATTTGAAAACAGTATTTCCATATAACCTAAGCACGCAGAAACTTATATGACTAAGCATGATTAGTCTATATATAAACGTATACAACATAAATTGCAGTACATTTCTTTTAATTTATATTAGGGCAATGAGAACTTTAGGTACATTGTTTAAATAAAAGCATGATAGGAATATGCATTGAGAAGTATCATGTATGTGTCCATAACAAACTTAAGAGTACATAAAATTATTTTTACAATAATTTTACATTTATTGCATTATAATAGTATTTTAATTAGAATTGTGGCTTTATTTGGAAATTCTTCTGGACAAGATTCGGCCTCTGAGTATTCTTGCTTGCTCGTTCTGTGTTTTTTTTATGATTATTACTCCAAAACTTAAAATTAGTACAACTC
>NW_004524751.1:5133617-5146684 GCF_000260255.1 Octodon degus
TTCATCAGAGATGGGTGTTCCATTGCCATTTAAATACTGTAGGTGTGTGAATTTCAATCCATGCTATATGAATCAAATTCCTACCTCATGGTTTTAACTGTTAGTGAGTGAGCATGTAACTAATTGACAAACCTATCTTTCTGGAGCAAAAGGGACAGCCATGATTTTTAATGGTTTCTGATGATTATGATGTAAAGATCTTCATGATGAATGTGCAGCTCTGAAGGAGTCCCTGATGCTATTGGGAGTCATTTGTACAGTTGTCTCTGAAGAGGCAATGCAAAGAAGATTGGGAACACTTAGTTAGCTCGTGGTAACAGTACCTTTTAAAGTTTAACAAGATGAAAGTACATACGTCTATTTTGAATCATATAAGTCCAAGGAAATTATTTCAGTGCTCTTTAGGGTAATAACATAAATGAAATGTCTAATTTTCAATACAGGCCCTTCAAGTTCACATCATCATACATAGATTCAGCCATACATCAAGATTGAAATGCCTACTTCTAGAACATATTTTAATGTTTTAAGTTTCTAACTATCAGCAGTTTTAAATTTTTGTTTTGCTTAGCTTTTTTGAGACAGAACTCACTTTGTAGCCTAGGCTGGCTTCACACTCAAGGGATCCTCCTGTGTGAGCATTCTGGTTGCTGGGATTATATGTATCCACATCACATCTGGCTATAATTAATTTTTTATTTAAGATTTATAACAATATTTAATCAGATTTTCGCATCATACCCTATTAATTTATTAAAACCTTATAGTTTTCTTTAAATCTTTTCTGAGCTTTTAGACAAAAGTAAAATGTGATTTGCTCATATCATCTAACGATACACTGTGGAAGATACAACACTGTTTATACCATCCTGAGTACCTCAAAATTCAAGAGTTGCAATTGTATTTGTCAAAATGTACTTTTTCCCTGGTTTAAAATTGTGGAGGGCAGAGTAACAGAACTCTTCCTCAACTACCGGAAATTTAATCACCACTCAAAAAATATCGGAAGCTTTGTTTTATTGGAAGCAGTTTAGATCATGAAGGAAAAATGTACTTATATAGACTAATGTTACTTACTGAAATTGTGAGCAGCAATTTCTATCCTGGTCTTCTGCCACTTGCTAATAGAGTGGCTTTCCCTTCTTTGTCATTGTCCCTTCAGACAAGCAAGGATGCAGCAAAAAGTCTTTCATAAAATATCAATGACTTGAACTTGACCTTTATAAATTACCTGATCTGGATTTCTGTAAAGAAGCATAAAGTAAGTTATTCATCTTCTGGGTGCAAATAAGTATCATACAAAAATTATACAAAAAATTTCCCTAACAATAAGAATTTTTGAATATTAAAAAGGAGTAATTGTGAGGTATCACTGAGTTTAAAATATATGATTAAACTGACAATTGCAATTACATAAGAAATGCAATAATATGTTTAACTAGACTTGAGACACAAGGGATCTTTTGTCAAAATTATGACTTTAAAATTTATATAATATGTATACACTCCGAAACATATTATTCTTTAGTATATTTATGTCTATATATTCTCTATCATATCCCTGAAGTCATTTTAAGTATGTATTTATGGTCTGTCAAAAATGCCATGCACTTAAAAACATATTTATTGCTTTTAAAATAGAAATCTTATGGTATACACTATCAGAGTAAGTGGTATTATAACTTTATAATTTTGGAAAAAAATTGACATGTAGTCACTTTAAGGTAATGTATTGAATAGTTGGACAACAAATCACTTAATGTTTCACACTAAAGTGAATTTAAATGATTCCTTGGTTTTATCAATCCAAACAAGTTATATCAATACATTTCACACATAAAATTTGTAGCAAGCTTATTCAGAAAAATGAATATCCAACAATAGAATTGATGAGTCAAAACAGAAACATTTAGGGCCATGGAATGACTCAGTAGCATAAGCACTTGCCTGGCAAGTGCAAGGGCCTGGGTTCAATTCCCTGTTCTGCCACAGAAAACAAAAAACATAAATGTTTAAAGCTTGATACAAATTAACTATTTGTTTACCAAAGAGTTTGCATAAAATCTATCACTCATATTCCAGTATTATGATACAGATTATTTGTTATCCAAGGAAAATTTGGAAAATTTGCTACAATGCAAATAGTGTTTGCAAGTGTGTAAAAGTTTCTGAGAAACTCTCAAAATAGTGCAGATACAAGGTACAGATATAAAAACCACATATGGTTTGACAATGGGAATGCGATACTGGAATATGAAACAACAGCAGATAAATGTAAGAAATACATTAGGATTTTTAAAAAGTAAGTACAAAAATAGTAATGCTCATTAATTGTCACAAATATTGTATAATAATATATGACATAATTATAAAGTGTAGGCAATGGGAACTATTATAACTTTTACATAAACTTTAAAAATCATAAAGTTTTATTAAGAAGATATAGATAGAAAAATATATAATATATTTGTTGATATAGCTGACACAATTAGATTTGAAAGTAATAAATCCTTGGAAAAAATGACATGCCATATCTGACCAAATGTTCTGATGTGACTATTTTCCTTCCCATTGGACATATCTTCATTATGTGCCAGAGACAAAGTTGTGTAGATTTAGGTAACGTTAGAGAAACTATTCAAGAGTAGAGAAACAAAGCAAGATGTTGTAGCTGTCATTGTGTTAACATTAGACAGCTAGAAAGGCAAACCAAAAAAAAAAAAAAAAAAAAAAAAAAAAAAAAACTAGACATAATTACAAGAAGGATAAAGTAGTTAATGGTCTAAACCATGCTGAACAAATCCAGTAACAAATAATGGCAGAATACAGCAATACTAAAAAATTCTCCATATGGACATGTTTCAAATTTCTGAGGCTGTTGTTGGAACACAAGACTGAAAATTGAAATTAAAGTTTCTCCCCTAATTTCCTCCCATGAACAGAGGCTTTTAAAATCTCTTACTAGAATCTTAAAAATAGATTTTAGCCAAGTGTGCAGCTGGCAAAACATTCTTAGATTCATTGGATTAAAGAGATCATCCACCACTCAGAGTGGAATGACCAGAATAAAACTTCTATAAAAGGACATGACTCTATATATTTATTCCATAATTTATTTTTAAAAATTTGAATTTTTTTCTTTTTTATTAATTTAATTGAGAAACAAATAGCAATGAGACAGTTTCAAAACCGATTAATAGGGCAGTTAACAATAATTAACACATTTCATATTGCTGTCATTGCAGTAGTTATCCATAGTACAAGATGCAGACATGATATCCTGTCTAAACACTATTAGTACAAATCTTTCTTCTCATTGAATTAAGAGAAAATAGCTGTATATCTATCCCAACTATTTTGCATATACAGATACAAAATGCTACTTCATTTATAACCCCCTTTTTTTGTTTAGTTTTGTCAGAGATGGGTGTTCCATTGCCATTCAAATATTGTAGGTGTGTGATTTCAGCAAAGTGTTCCAATATAGTCCAGGAGTCCATAATAGTAGTGGGTTATCCGTAGGACTGAAAATGTCAGAAGTTGTTGACTTGAACCTTTTACAGCTCAGCATATTAATATGGCTTTACTTTTTATACGTCATGTTTATACTTTTGACCAAGATAAGGCAAGACCCATATAACAAGAAATGCAACTTTTGTATGTGACAGGGTAAGTCAAATATTTAATTTTAATTTTATACTTAAAATTGTGCTGAAGTCAAATGGATAGTAGTGGAACACCTTCGTGGCAGGGTCTTGGAGGCAGGAACTTGCTTACCACATCTGACTCCTGTCCCTTTATTTTCTGGCTGCGCCTCCCAGTTCCCACTTGCTCCACAACAGCTTTCCATGAAGAAGTTCTTGACTTGGAGCATGATTACCATGGACTGAATCTTCTGAAACAATGAGTCAGGAAAACCCTCCTTTAAATTGTGTGTCAGGTATTGAGTCATCACAAAAAAATGTCTCTAGTACAGGCAGAGATTTCACTCTGAGAACATAGTGTGATTTTAAGAGGAAAAAGATAACTGAGAAGAAAAAAGGAAGAGAGAGGAGGGAAATATAGGTGGATCAGAAGGTACACCAGAGCAAGCATGGGAGGGAATAAAGTAATTACACCAATGCATATTAGAGTAAAATTACTATTTACAGAAGTCAAATAAATATATTCAATAGTTCATAATCAGAAAAAATATCCAGAACCAATGAGGAAAATAATACATTTTATTAGTACCTGTTTGCAAGATGTAATGATTTAATTCACTGCACAGGACCAGTATGTTCACATAATACATTCCATTGTTCCTCTTCCCTTCGTCCTCTTTTTGTTTTCCAGGATTATTTTGTTTTCCGTAACAACCCATAAAGTTAATTATTATACATAGGGATTGAAAATCAGAAAATGAGACCAAAACTTGTATTAAATATATAAGACAATTACACTTACTCAAGGTGCACTTCTACATACATTGTCAATGCTGGATTACAGTATATTTTGCTTTTTTTCCTTTTACATGTATTTAATTTGTACATACATATTTCATACACACATATGGAATTAGGGGTTTTCATATCAGAGAAGTCATGAAATATTTAATATTCTGTGTCTGAATTATTTCACTTAACATTATGGTCTCAGGGTACATCAATTTTTTGTTGATGGCAGAGTAGTACTCCACTGTGAATAAAGGCCACATGTTCCTTGTCCATTGCTCTCTTTCTGAAATATCACTTCTGAGGTCTAAATAATGGTTCGTGAAAATTTAAAATGTAAGAGAATGTCTTCCTTCAAATACATTTTTTATATTCCAATAATGTTAGTTAATAAAAGCCATATTCAAATGATAGTCTTTAGAAATCACACTGAGTGTGATACATTGTTATTCTCTCTAAGTTTATGCTGTGAGATTTCATTGTGCAATAATGCAAATCCATATAATAAAAATTTTACAAGATTCTTTATTAATAATGGTACCCCTGACAACATTTTAGTCCTATGAAGATAGAATGGAAAATGAGTGTTGTGTACAATTTCCACATGATGGTTTAAGAGACATCACTACGCTGTAATAGTATATATTTGACTTTCCATGTTGCTATAGAAGAAAGGCTAAAGATTATTCATGTGTAGGAAAACTGTTCACTTTTAAGTGCTGGATTTCAATCAAATAATGATATTCAATTTGGTTATCAAATCTAGATTCTTTTGGTGGAGACTTTGAGGTCTTCTGTGTAGAGTATCAAGTCATCCATAAATAATAATTTATATTCTTCCTTTTTTCTTATTATTCTCTTTATTTCTTTCTTTTGTCTATTTGCTCTGGATAAAATTTCCAGAACTACAATGAATAAAATTGGTAGAGATTCTCATTTTTTCCAGATTTTAGAGTGAAAGATTCCAGTTTTGATCCATTCACTGTAATGTTGACTGTTGGTTTGTCATAGATGGCTTTCATCAGATTGAGATAAAACTATTAATTCCAATTTTCTGTTGGGATTTTATCATGAACAGGATTTGGGCTTTGTTAAAATATTTTTGTGAGATGATCATATGGTCTTTGTACTTGGCTCCATTGTTGTGGTATATTACATTTATTACTTTATTTATGTTAAACAATTCCTATATCCCTGAGATAAATTCTACTTCATCTTAGTGATGATTTTCTTCATTGCATTTGCCAGTACCTTATTTACTGTTTTTGCATCTATATGTATTAGAGAGATTGGCTTATAGCTCTCTATCTTAGCTGAAACACCTTTCTTTGCTTTTCATATTAGGTTAAGCCTGTTTCCAGGAATAAATTTAGGAGTAATATTTCTCTTTCAACTTTATTGAAGAATTTAAGAAGCAGTGGTATTAGTTATTCCAATAAAAATTCCAACAGCACATTCCATAAAATTGAGAAAGCAATCCTAAAATTCATTTGAAATCAGAAGAGATCTAAAAGCAAAGGCAATCTGGAGTAACAAAGGTGGGGCAAGGTGTGTCTGAATCCATGACTTGAAAGTATACTTCAAAGCAATTGTGATGAAATGAGCATGGCACTTGTCTCTGTTACTCTTCTCTCATTGCTGGGACAAATACCCAAACACTCCAAATGAAAGAAGGAAAGGTTGATTAGATTGTAGTTACTTGAAATTTCAGTTCATATTCAGCTGGCCCCAAGGAAGAACTGCACATGGCAGAGAGCAACATTTCTTGGTAGTGGCAAAGGACAGAGAGCAAAAGGAGGGACAGAAGCTCAGGCAACTAGTTAGCCTCTCTCCCTCCTAACACAATAATTCACATCACCTGCCCTAGGGCAGGTACAGCATCTACACGCACAACAATCATTCACAAACTCCAGAATCTTCCCCATGACTGCACGAGGCTTTGTGGGTACAAGTAGAAATAAACCATAGTGGTATTAAAAAAGCAGAACTGAGGAACAATGAAATGTGGAAGCCCACTTGAGCAGTTCTCTTTGAAAGAAGAGCGATCATCTCCATTTTGGCTGAGCCTAACACTATTTTCATATATTGATATATAAAGACCTGCCTATGCCTTCTCCTTATCCCTTCAATTGGCTTTAGGCAATGCATATTGGTCTAGCCAAGGTGCTGGTGTGAATATTTGTAGATAAAATTTTTGTTTCACTAATAATCCCCACCTGCTGCTATTTAATGCAAGCTGGGCCATGACAGGTTGAAGGACCAATGCTCCATGCTGTCAGCTGGAATTGAATCTTGAAACAAAAGCTATATTTTTCTAGGGCTTGAAAGATGACATATCAGAGCTGAAGCACCAGACTCCAAACATTAGATACTATCTCAATTGTATAATGCATATTACTCTCTGCGTATCCTTCTCTCTGCATATTGCAGAGATAATTGCAGGCCTCCTACCTAATCCAGGTCATAGTACTTACTTACATCCTGTCATTCTCAGTCATTTATCCTCAAGCTACTTTTCCTTCATAATAAGGAGTGAATAAAACCTGAGTTTGGCCCTGAGTAAAGCCTTTGTTCAGGATAGTCATCACCAGGTCTGGACTTAGGAAATCTTGGCTCCCCATAACTATAAATATGCTTTGGCGTCTTTATTCTCACCATAGGTTGCACTGGAAGTAGTAGATTAGAATTAACTGGATGGGATTCCAATAACTTACCCGTTAGATTACAAATATGAACTTCCCAGAAAGGGCTCTCTACAATGGAACAAATTAGGAGATGCAGAAACAACTCGAGGAATAATTAGGATGACAAAAATATTCACTGGGAGAAAGATCACCTCTTGAAGAAATGGTGCTGGAAAAACTGGCTCTTCATGTGCTGTAAACCCAAACTATATCCATGTTTATCACAATGCACTTAACTAAAGTCAAAATGGATCAAAAATCTAAATATTAAAAGAGAAACAGTAAATCTGTTAAAAGAGAAAATAAGTAGAAACCTTTATGACACAGGTGTAGGCACAAACTATATAAACAAAACTCTAGTAACACAGGAACTATTAAAATATCAACAACTGAAAACTACTCAAAGAAAGAAAGAAAGAAAGAAAGAAAGAAAGAAAGAAAGAAAGAAAGAAAGAAAGAAAGAAAAGCTTTTTTACAGGAAGAGAAATCACTAGCATAGTGAAGAGACAACCCATTGTGTGGGAAAATTTTTGTCAGCTATTTCTCAGACCAAAAAAATATACTATTTAGATTATATAAAGAGTTTCAAATTGTCAGTCCCCTCAGATTTAGTGATCCAAGCTGAAAATAATCATCTGACATGAGTAGACATTGCTCTAATAAAGAAATAGAAATAGCAAATAAATATATGAAAAAATGTTGGACACCATTGATTATTTGTGAAATACATATTAAAATGATAAGATTCCATCTCATCTGAGAAAGAATGATTATTATTAAGCAATTAACTAATAGCAAATGCTGGAGGGAATAAAAAAGTCCTTCTTGGGGGCCTGGGAGATGGCTCGGTAGAATAAGTGCTTCCCTAGCAAGCACAAAGGCCTGAGTTTAATCCCCGGTTCTGCAAAAAAAAAAAAAAAAAAGTCCTTCTCTAATGTTGCTGGCAATGTAGGCTGGTGGAACTGATATAGAAATCAATGTGAATATTTCTCAAAAATGTAGGACTAGAAATTCTATACAACCCAACTATTAACCTTCTTGGTATCTTCTTGAAAGAATTAATTACCACAGCAATATATCCATACCCATGTTTATAGTGACCCAAATTCTAAAATCCAAATCTTGGAAACAACTCAAATGGTCAACTGTTACATGGACAAAGAAGATGTTCTTTTTTTATGTGTGCAATGGAGTGATATTCTGCAATGAAATAGAATGAGGGTGAGACCTTTCTAGATAGACAGATGAACCTTGAAACCATAGTCTTAACTGAAATACCTTTGATACATATGAAGAAACAACACTGATTCTGTAGAGAAAGAAACCAACAGTGCTAACAAGGAACAAAATATGTAATAGTTACTGTGAAATGGGAAAAAAAATTTTGAAATGTGAGGTTACGGTGCGAGTGGCAGGAAAAAGGGAAGAAGCAAAATTTTAAAAAGAGAAAAGGGAACAATGGAAGCAAATCTTTTGTAAATATGGAGGGCAGGAGACAATGAAGGGAGGGTATGGGAATAGGAAATTAAAAAAATTAAATCATGTACAGGTATAAATTTTCCTTGATTATTATATAAATTTACAATATACAAATAAAATTTGATTGCAAATATAAAAAGAAATATATGATTGCATAAAGATAAATTGGTTATGCAAACAGTAAAAGGATTTTCCTATCTTGATTTTCAATCCATATCTGTGTTGAGAATAAAACACTCTTTATAGTTTAAAAGGCTTCCTTGAAGCATTTACAATGCTGTTAAAGCATGCACATACAACTATAAAAAGCAGCAATTAATGTTCCACATTTTTTTCATCTTTATTTTAAAATAAGACAGTTTAGCCCTATGTTAGAGTTCTGTAGGTGCAAAGTTCAAAATCAGTCTCATTAGGTTAAAATAAATCTGAGCACAAGACTGCTTCTCAGGGAATCCTCAGGGGAGAGCTGGTTCCCTTGCGCTTTCAAGCTGCTTGAGGCTTCTGAAATTTGCTCTCTTCTGGTTTCAAGGCACATTGCATTCACTAAGGCCCTGGCTTCCTGAATCTTGGCTCCTTCTCTGACTCTGATCCTCAAATCTCCTCCATATGAAAACCTTGCAATAAACCCATTTGAGAGTTTCTTTTCCAAAGTGAATTAGAGTAAAATAAAATCAGGCCTAGTACAGATAAGTTTGCTCCAGACATAAAGTGCGCACCATGATTTTAGAGGCCTCAAACTGAAGACTCTGAGAGGACTGTAGGCATCTTGCTGCAAAGTCATGCAGAAAGCAAGATGGAGGAAGTTTACTTGCGATCACTACTTACTGCAATGTGTCTTGCACAGATGTAAGAACTTAAGTTTTATACCATTTTTGGAAGGAAGATTAAGTTTATGATTATAAAAAGCTGTTCTGCAAAAATAATCTCTGTTTCATTTTACTTTAGAAAATCAATCTAATTCCAAAATTTTTTTTCACCTAATTGGTTAGCCCGTCAAGGGGAATTTCTCGGGAATGTTATCCATTTTATTTATCATTAATATTGATTTGATAACAGAGTTAGCTACTGTAGAAGCATAGCATACACAGCATGAACGTGTTAGAAAAAGAATAATTCACAACCGGGGAAGGACAGAGAAGGGAATAGGGGACTGTATTATGCTACTCAGCATGGTATTCAGGCTAAAATGTGTAGTTCTGGAATTTTAAATTTAGATTTTATTTTGGCCACAGTTGGTTACATGAGAGTAACTGAAAATGGGCAAAGCAAAACCATGGTTAGGGTAGAGCAGCGTACTCTATTCAGCTTATCTCTTCTCTCTTTCTTGATAGATATTTATAGATGACATAGATATAGATAGATACAGAACATAGATACAGAGACAGGTATAGCAATAAAATCTAACTGATATAACTGCTATTCAAATACTCAGCTGAAAGGAAAACTGAGATTTCACTCCAAAGGCAAAGTTTATCTGTAGATTGCAGCAGCCACTCTTTTCCCCGAATACAAAGTGATATGATAAAAATGGTCTTAAAAAGATTAAAAGATTAGAGGATGGAGAGCCTGCTTTGACAAGCACGGGGACTGGGGTTCGGTTTGATCCCTCGTACCACGCTGGCCTGCTCCCAGGGTGGGCTGAGCTGGCCACTGAGATCAGGTATGGTGGAGCACACCTGTAATCCCAGAACTGGGGAAGCCGAAAACAGGAGGATCGTCATGAGTATGAGTTGCATAGTGAGACCCTGTACCAAACACATTTAAAAATAATAAACTTAAAAGAACAGAAAGGAAACCATATACAATGCTTAAAGGATGAACTCCTCATACACATAAATATAAAGTCAACTTATTTTACTGTTAAATAACATAGAATATATTGCGTGAAAGCGGGATTACAAAAGAACTGTTAGAAATATACTTTCCTAAGTCATTGCTTTAGAAATTAATTTAGATAACATCTATAAATATAAAGTGTGGCATCTTGATGGCTGCAGAAGAGTAAACTAACCAATATAAACTATAGCATAAATATTATTCATTCACTGATCAGTTAAGCTATGAAGGACTTGCAATGTTTACAAATTATTCTAAATGCTAAGGAGCATAATAAGGAGCAATGCACATATATTGAGTAATAGAGTATTATTGTAATACTATTACTCCACCTTGAGTAATAGGAACACAATAAATATTGAAGAAAAAATGTTTTCTGTAAAAATTATAAATGCTCATGGAAAAATGATATAAGAGCTGGAAGTATCATAAAATCAAAATTAAGATTGTCTTAACAGCCTTTTTATTTAGTAAATCTCTTACACTTATTTACTAAACAATTTGACAATTACAAGAATTCACTTTCTGTGTCATTTTTGTGCTGTCATTTTTCTCTTTTCTCTGCTTCTCCTTTTTTTTCTTATTTTCTTTTTTTTTGTCTATAAGGTTTATGCTCTATTAGATAGATAGATAGATAGATAGATAGATAGATAGATAGATAAATTGATTTATTGTCTGTATGGACAGTGACTAATATAAATAGAATTAGCTTGGAAAAATTCTAATTTTCAGCATTCATTTACTTATTCAATATAGGGTCTTGCTATACAGCTCAGACTCAGCCTTCCCAGCACTAGGGGTATAGGTGTGCACCACCATATCAGGTTGTAGCGCCAACACAACACATCCGGGGCTCTGAGACCGGCATGGTATGCAGTACTTGGGATAGAACTTCAGTCCTTTTACTTGCCATGCAGGTGTTTGGAACGCCAAGGTATCTCCCTAGCCCTAGTTTGGAAATTTTTTTATCCTATATTTCTGATTTAGATATATCTTGTCCACAAAACGTAAAATAAGTGTTGATGGAAGCTAATGTAATAAGAACAAAGAAGAAAATAAATATCATTCTGTAATGGCAGACTCATAAACTTGCTATCATCTTAATTCCCATTTCATAAAGAAATCTCCCTGTCTTTCCCCTAAGTCTCAAATAATTAAGATTATTTATTTTGTATTCATTATAAAATGTTATTCTAACTAATAAACATTGTATTAAAGACTTTCTCTGTTGTGATAGATTTTGAGTTGGCAACTTCAATAGCGTCTCAGACAGATGAACCACCCAGGAAGATCTACATGTTCCTCTCTCAGATGTACTGCAACAGCTGCTCTTGTCTTTGTGGAACACTCTCTTAAGGACTTCATCGAACATTTTAGACATGTCACAGCTTCATGTTCCTTCTTTTCCAAAGAAAATATATTTTATGAGTATGTTTTACGTATACATAATGATCACATTCATCGTAGGGAACTTGTACCTCCACATGACATAATGTGATTATTTTTTTTTTCCATTCTGCTCCCTTCTCTTCATTCTCTCTTCCCGTTAAGTACAAAAGTTTGTTTCCATTTTTTTCTTATTTTCTCTGACTTCTTTTTACTTTTTACTTCCTTCCTTTCTCCTTCTCCCTTCCCTAGTTTGTCCCCCCATTTAGACATTTTCTTCCTATTTCATAATATCTGTCACATATTTTAGTTCTTCATTTTCACCTTCAGTTTTGAAAAACAGGGAGTGCAATATTTACAATGTGGTATTTAAAATGGAGATTTATTTTGTTTGAGAAACTTTTTATTTCAAAAGTATGTTCTTGAGATGCAATAGCAAAAAGTTTACAAAACAACCTAAATGTTTATTGGTGGAAGGCATATAATTAATCTGGGCCTAGAAGCGTGCCAGGATCCTCCTAAAGCATTCAAATAAGAGCAATGATAATGATGAAGAAAAGAATGGTATAGGTGGGGGGAGAGGTCTGATATTCAGGCACAGCCAGATCAGAGGCATAGATTTTATACCTTTTGTCAGTAAGTCTTTAAGTTTATCAAAGAAGTCATCTAGTCTTTCATATAGAGATAGGATATTTAGGAACAGAGAGTGGAATTAGGATTTCCAACCAGAAATCACTAGCAGCAGAGCATTAAGTATGAAAGATGCCTTTGACTAACAGTACAAAAAACAAATCGACCCTCAGCCTGGTGGCACACTCCTGTAATCCCAATATTGGAGAGGCTGAGGCAGAAAGATCATTACAAGTAAAGGTGTATTTCCATTTTTTTTTCTTATTGTTTCTGACATTTTTTTTACTTTTCCCTTCCTTCCTTTCTTCTTCTCCCCTTCCTAGTTTGTCCCTCATTTATACATTTTCTTCCTATTTCATAGTCTCTATTATGAAACAACAGAAAGTGAAAAAAATAATGAAATTATATCATGTGGAGATAAAAATTCCCAATGATGAATGTGATCATTATGTAAACTTAAAACAAACCAGTAAAAAATATTTTCTTTGGGAAACAAAGTAAAAGGACACGAAGCTTCAACACCCTAAAAATATTCAGTAAAGTCCTTGAGGCAGACTGGCACGTAGAGAGCAGCAGTTCATGGTGGTGGAAAAAAGTAAAACAGTGAGTGTGAAATGGA
>NW_004524751.1:5147739-5148612 GCF_000260255.1 Octodon degus
CACTGTCAGAGCGAGACTGTAAGTGTTGGGATAGTCCTACCTTGTTCCATGGTACTTTTGTAGACATGCCTTTTCCACATCAGTCTCTTCAAATATTTGAGAGAAAGCTGAATTATCCATTTAACCAAATTTACTAAAATATTGATTCCATTAATTGTTCTACTTTTGAACAAATAACTTTAGATTCTTTGTAAATCTTATTGTACAAAAGCTCACATGCTAGAGCCAGCAAGATTGCTCAGAAGACTATGTGCCTGTTTAGGCAAATGAGGGACCAGGATTTGATCCCTGGCACCACATGCCAGCCCTGCCCCTGCTCATGCTGAGCCAGTGAACCAGTCTTGGCATGGTGGCACACACCTGTAATTCTGGCACTGGGAGGCTTGAAAACAGGAAGATCACTACGGGTCCAAGCTGAGTTGTGTGACTCCTGCACAAAACACAAAACACAAGCAAACAAACAGCAGCATCACATGATTTGTGATCAGCATTGAAGACAAAAAACAACCTTCCAGGAAAAGGGAAAATCTAAACATGCCCTTTAGGGAAGAAGTACTATGCATCTTTAGATTAAGGAAGGCTTTGAGAGGGAAGAGACCTAACTGAGGAATTTTGTGACACTGATGTGATAGGCATGACCAAATCGGGAAGCTCTATTTGTGGACTGTAACTATTTGGACAGATGAAAAATTGAGCAGATTTTCATTTCAATTATACTTGATCATCTCTGATGAAAGCATTCTGATAGACATAGATATAGAAAGCAGAAGCCAGTTTTACAAGCTTTTCAATCATTTTCATGAGAAATTATCATGCCTTGGCCTGCATGATGACAATGTTAATGAGGATCTGAGTTCAAAATATGTTCTTCAA
>NW_004524751.1:5150047-5151648 GCF_000260255.1 Octodon degus
ATCCTAATTATTTAAGAGCAGGATGTTGGTATGAAGAAAATCTACATCACAAAGTTAAAAGTGTGCCACATGTGGTAGGGAGACAACAGTTCAAAGGGCTATTAGAGAAACTCTTACTACAAAAGACCCTCTCTTTGGAGTTGTGTCAACCCATCACCACATTTCCAGAAGTTACCAGCAGTATAATAGTCAAACTTCTGTCCCCTTTCAGTATGCTTCAAGACAGTGAGAAGGGTAATAATGTGACTGTGTCTAAAAGATAAAAAAAAAACCTCTCTTCTCATAAATGTGATTCCATTCTAATAGAATAAAAAGTGGAGTAGAAAATATTTTTTCTCTGATTTTCTAGAACAAAGAAACTGACAAGTATCACATATAAACACAGGGAAGAAAAAAAAAATCTCTGTTCCTCTGTGTCAGTTGCACAGGTCTAGGTTGTCACACTATAACATTAGCAGCAAAGACTATGATGAAACAAAGTTTGTTTGTTTATTGTTATGTTTTGTGTACAGGTGTCCCTCCAAAGCCTCATGCAGTCATGAGGCAGCTTAGTTTCTTGAGTTTGTGATTGATTATAGATCCAGTGCTGAGATTTCAGGTGTGAGTGTTATGGCCTTTGCCTTGGGTGGGTAATTTGTATTACAGTGTAAGGAGGGAAGAAGAGAGGCTAGCTCTCCAGCTGCTGCCACTCCCTTTGCTCTATGCTCTGTCTCACCACCAAGAAAGGCTGCCCTCTGCCACATGCCATGCTGCCTTGGATCCAGCTAAGTATGGACTGAACCTCCAGTAACTGTGAGCTAAATAAATCTTTCCTTCCTTCATTTTGGGTTTTGAGCATTTGTCCCACCAATGAAAGAAACGTAAGTGAGACACTTTATTACATATTGTGTAGTTTTCCTTCTTGAACTATAAGGACAATTTGTGCTCACTATCTAAAATATCACCATTCATATTGAAAACAATGAAGCTATTATAAAGATTCATAGTAGCAGAAATACATTGTTTAGGAATATAAAAAGACAAAGAACCTAGTGAATACTTTCCTTTCACTAAGGTCACCAAAAAGTAATTACAGAAACATAAAATTCAGCATTACAAATGAAATAAAATTGTTACAAATTTTATTTTTCTATAATGATGTTTTAAAAATTTGAGATTTCAAGCTAAATAAGATTAAGAAAAATGAATATGTATTAAAAATAAGAAATTGGTAGTGATTATTTAAAATCACTAAGCTGGTCATCTTTCTCATTATGTCTCATTATGCCATCCATAAAACACATGCATAATATTCCACTTATATTATTTAAAATGTGCAGGCATATGAGCACCAGTCTAAAATAAATTTGGTGTATTTTACAAATTTGCATTTAAAAATCTCCATATGATTATTTTTAATTTAACTTTATTTTATTCTGAAGTATAAAAATAAAGCAAAAACAGAGGGTCAGGCCTAGTAGCTCAGTGGATTAAAGTGCCTGCAAGTAGGCACAAGGGTCAGGGGTTTGATCCCTGGGACTCCCCTGCTGGTCCTGCTCCCAGGGTACACAGAGACAGCAGTTGAGACTGGGCATGGTGGCGCACACCTGTAATTACAGCAC
>NW_004524751.1:5153074-5153540 GCF_000260255.1 Octodon degus
TATGAGATCGCTGTTGTTCATTCTTTGCAGTATTTCCCAAGCTGTTTTGTTTTTGTTCATGAACTGTCTATCTTCCTTCTGTTTTTAAAATTTCTACCTACTTTCTCTTGCAGGAGATTTAATGTTTCTGTTTTAAGGTTCAAATCTTTAATCCATTCGGATTTACATTTATGCATAGTGATAGGCTGGGTCTAGTTTTAATTTTTGGCATGCAGAGAACCAATTTATTAGGCATCATTTGTTAAAGAGCTTATATTTCTTCCAATGAAGATATTTGACCCTTTGGTCAAAGATAAGATGGCTAGTGAGTTGGTAGTTGTAGCTGCATCTTCTAATCTGTTCCACAATTCTCAGGTCTATTTTTTCCAGTAGCATGTTGATTGTATCACAATAGCCTTGTAATGTAATTTCAAATAAGGAATTGTAATCCCTCTTGCCTTATTTTTGTTGCCCAAGAATGCCTTTG